>NW_025765043.1:0-283317 GCF_003918875.1 Haliotis rubra
TCGCCGCCGCCGCCGCCGCCGCCGCCGCCGCCGCCGCCGCCGCCGCCGCCGCCGCCGCCGCCGCCAGACGGTACGGGCGCCGCCAGGCTGTCACCGGGCTGGCACGAACACAGACGGTCACAGGACAACACGGTCACGACACACGAACACACACAACACACCCATGCCAATGGAAGAAACCACAAAGAACAACAACCCAAAAACACCAAGGACAGGCAGAGCTACATAGGAACCCCGACCCAATCCCGAGGAAAGAACACTGACCCCACAACTGGACAAAAGCAAATCAGCTTGGCCTGACCACACAAAAGCCCCAATCAACAACAGAGTGGTCTGACATCACCATTCCCAACAAACAAACAGAGACCCCCACTAAACGAAGCTCACCCAGCCATCCACATCAAACGCCAAAGCCCACCATCAACCGAGACCAAGGATACCCCATTCCATCCGCCCATGATGCAACCCATCCACCAAGCCCAACCCACTGTATGAAACTTATCACAAGCTGCATGTAAACATGCCACATCACTTGCAACATCACTGGCTCTCTACCCCGTCCCTATTCACTCTCTCTCTGGCCTCTTCCACTCTGCCCAGCCTCTGCCCAGCCACCATGCCACCATGCTGTTTCTGTCACACTGTTGCCATCCAGCACATACACACTCCTCTCTCACAGTCCCAATATGCCTGACAAACGGCACAAGAACTCAGAATGAAACCGCCCAACTCAATGAATGTAAAAAGCAGTTGTTATCCACAAAGCTTGTTCTATATTGGACAATCCTCTAAAGTCACTAAAAGAAGGATTTGATTTGAGTGTTTAGAATAGCGAATGTTTTATAATTGAGAGCCAGATGTCTTGACAGCAAAGAAGGTGGGCTTGAGTAGTGTAGAGAATGAAAGCCTAACACATGGAAGGAATGGAAGGGAAAGGAAATAAACATGGAAGGAGCCTTGTGAGCCACCAGCAGGAAGCCAGCAGTGAAAGAAGGAGTATTTAAAGAAAGAAATGGAATGGAAATGGACATGGACACAGCCACAAAACAATGGAACAGACTGATAGGCCAAACAAACAGAGGAAGGAACTGAAATTGACCGAGTTATTTACCCGCCTATATCTATTGCGTATGCCGTTCACCAATGATGACGTTAACAGCATTTAACTAATACCGCCATGAACGAGTTAGCCCGAATCATTAACAAAACTCAGGTTGTCGAAGAGCCAAAAATCGAATTCATCAGCTCGGCAACATTGAAGACATACCCAGAGCCGATCTCGAATACAGCATAAGCCGAGGTATGTGAAGCTGGTGTTCGCTGGCCGTGATGACGCGGTATTAACATTGCAGAAACCGGCTTCATCGTCATTGTCAAACGAATTCATATAACTTTAGAGAATTCAGCTTGCCGAACAAAGTATATCATTCATATTTCGTCAAACCGATGACAGCCGTCCAACATGCCATGTGTTCATCGGGTATTCATTCCCGAATGGAACCATTGAAAAGCATACTGTCATCTCCGTTCATCAGTTAGACTTCAAATGTTTGACGTAAAGCCTTCGACAAAAATCGCAATACCGAGTTCATCATTTGTTGAATACACGACACAAACATTTGTACGAAGAACGTTTAATCAGCCGGTTAATACATCAGCATTCTTCCCAAAGGGTAACATATCGTTATAAATGAAATATCATCAAAACATTCTATCTTGACTTAAACGACCCAACAGCACGAAATAATCGTAGGTCATACGAGAATGCTTTAGGTTTACATCATACATTTTGAAGTTAGTTCATCTGTTTACAGGTTACAACCTCGAACGCGACTGTTGTGAAAATGCCATACCACCTACCGTCACTATTCTTTGTTCGTTTTGCCTGGCTTCGAGTTGCTACCTGTTTGTTAAATGACGCCAAAGCGATTGCGTCGTTAGCCCCAATAATGACGATTCAGTGATCCATTTCGTCATTTTCGATATACTTAACGTTCACAGTATTCAAAACAGCAGTCTGTAATCGCCGTTAATTGATTCCCAGTTGTAACTCGCGTTAGGTGGCAACTCATCATATTTTGCTCCATCATTCATTTGACGGTCAATACCTCTATAGCAGGTATAATTAGTGGATTAATTCGACAAAGGTTCATTCGTTTTCTGTGTTCGAGTAACAATCAACATTATAAACACGATCGTGATTGATTAACGACGCCGATTGATTAATCACTTTATCTATTCGTTAACAGTGAATCGTCGCGTTGCAGCGTTTATGTACGCAGATTTACCAATCTGTTACACGAATTTCCGTCGCGTCGCAAAACCGCAAACAACGTCCTTCTTCAAAGCGATTAACCGTTAATACATTGATATCGACGTTCATTGTTGGCCAACTGAATCACTTTAAAGAAAGGTGACATCATAATTAGTCAGGCGTGCTATTCGCGATCATAATAACAATACCGAAAGATTTATCACTTCTTTCGCAGCAGTTAAACCGTTAAACATCGGGGAACAAAGTTTTGTGATATTGACGGATCATCAACAGCTCCAACGGTTCGACACCTCATAACTTAATGTGCTCTTAATTTAATATTTGCATTTTCAGTTTTCTTTATTCATTTGCTCAACAACACAGCGCGAAGTACGACAGTAACGCACCAGTGCGCGAATTATGACGACATTACAGTCCATAAACGTCTAGATATTGGCAGTCTTCGGTTATGAAATTACTGAGTGGGTATCAGTATTCTTTATTTAGCTCAAAATGCACAATAAACTAATATAATCAAACATAAAGATACCTAACATTGACCGGCATTCGTTATAATACGTAGTCGCAGCGTTAGGCCTATTGCGCAGTACGACTTCGAGTCGTTATGTTATAAGTTGTCACGTAAAAACTGTTGGGTTATGATTCAACACATTTAACTTACGAGCAGTACCCGATTTCATTTTGACGAAAACAACCATATCCATTAATTCCTTAACAAGATGCCTTTGCTTCAAAATGCTCGTCAACATCGCTCGCCAGTTCGAGAAAATGGTACTAGGTTTGTCGAGCCACAAAACCACTTCACCGGCAGCAAAACATGACAGGTATTGATGTCAACAGAACTTCCGTATTTATCACAGCGCATGGAATACAATCAATTCTCTTTTCCCCGCAGCGAGGTGGGTGGGTGTCAATATATTAACATTATTGTTAGCCACCACGTAACCTTCACGAGGAAGAAATGTTGTTACAAGTTGCAACATGCAGTTATGGTCATCATCATACGCATTTCGGTCCAGTAGTTTTGATTCTTAACTTCCGGTGAAGCGATTCGAACAGTAAGATATCAGCCAGGCCAGTCATTTCTGACCGGCCAAACATGTTCCGTGCATTTAGACATCGACCGCCTTCGACGACAAAGCAATGATGTCGTCGTTGATGCCGAGAACATCGTGTCGACGAACTGAAAATCGTCATATCAATAGCTGGCGACAGAAAATTCGTGTTGGCGGCGCAGGCGACTTTGGCCAATTTACCGCTCGGCATTAATTAATCAATGTTTTTAAACAAATTCCGGTGTTCCGCATAAGACCAACCACAAACGCCATATGCAATGCTATATGGCTTCATTGGTTCCCCAACCGTAGCGATATTTTGCAATATTCCAGTTTACCGAAGTAGCGCCGCCACATCATTATTCAGTGGTGCCCGAAATATCTGCGAAGAGCCGAACCTGCTGGTCATAGTTGAGCCCGATCGATTCGAACAATGCGAAGAAATATTTCCGAACCAGAACCAACATCAGAGCAGCAACAGTTGTTCGGTCGTTCGACAGTTCACCGCCCACCGTTGTTCATCGTTCGCCTTACACATATAACATTTCTTTGGCAATATGCATATTACCTCAGTCAATCGACTATTCAGTGTATCGACGCAGCGAAGTTTATTCTTCTGATGCGTTATGAATTTACCCGTTCCATCATATTCTCCCGGAGAATCAATACGTTTCGCCGGGTTAAACGATTCGATTGCAGCAGACGGTGCAGACCGCGACATCAACGACCGTGCCAGAATATCAGCCAGCAGATCGTCAGACCGCAACCGTCCATACCGTAATGCGTGGAATAGAGTTTGCTCATTTCGAGTGAAATCTGTTTCGACATTTATTGCCAAAATACTGAGTCCTTAGAGTTACGATTTTTAGCGCCGTTACTAAAGGTTACCGAAGCGTCGATAAAACGTCAGAAATGTAGCCGACACGGCAACATATTGCTAAATCGAACTGTTCAAGCGTGATGAACATTCATCCTTCCAGATTACCAGCCGTCATCCCGAAAATACAATGTGCGATAGTTTGAAACCATATGAAATAATTTTGAACTGAAGTCATGTGCAATACACGTTTCTATCAAAGCTGCGTAACGTGCCGTCTCGTTGCAGCCGCATGAAGCAGGTATAGTCGCAGCAGTTAATTGATAACAGCAGCTCGTGGTTAATGTCAAGTTGTTGCAACACTATTTCGTTGTAAACCTTCGTTTTTGTCGGTAATATACAACCGAACAGCCTGCAACCGTTCACAGTATGTAAACATACTGTCAAAACAGTTGATTATTTGCTGCCTTTAACGTCTGAAATACGGTATGGCAATGGCACATGTTTTGTCGAATTAAACAATACGGCTGCGTTAAAATTGTCGTTCCTTTGTCTTCAGTTGCCGCCATTTGCTGGCTCGTTTCGTATTATTCGAAATGAACAAATTCGGCGAGATAGCAGCTAAGTTTGAAGATTTTCCAGATTTCTAACATGCGCCAAATTTTTCAACTTCGTGCGTCAGATTGGCTTCATGATTGATTTTCATTAAGTGGTTTGAGCAGCCAGGTAAAAGTGTAATATGACTGGTATTGCAGCGGTCAAGAATCGCCAGGCCAATATTTACGTAAAGTTGGTTACATACCAGTGAATAGCGAAGCGTTATACCATAAACCTGGGGTAATTGACAGACGTCAGCGTTTCCGTAAAATGACGCCATTCATGCTGTAAAAGTTATTCTTACGTGAAGCCGTCAAAATAACCGCTGCATTAATTGTTGTTCGTTGAGTTCCGAATAGTCGCCGTCGATACTACGTAACAACATTCTCGCGCTGCATTAACAAAAGAGTCCATCATTGGTTGTTCGTCGACCACTATATTGTCAATATCCATCAACATAAACCAGCGAACAACATAGACTTGGCTGAAATAAAACTCTATCAATATTAACTAAGATACCTGTTCACGTCATGCTTCATTCAAAGAATGTAACATACTCCTTTCGGTTTTCTCGATAAACCTAGATGACAGACCGAACACTACCGCCCGACGACAAACATATAACCAGCGAAACCGTCAAAAGTTCCGGCCTTTCCTCTCATTTATCCACGAAAGGCACAATGCCAAACCCATGAGAACATATCTATTATCCACCCAACACTTTCGTTTATTGTCGTAAGCCGCCATTTCGAAAAGCGCCATGGCCGTTAATCATTTTACCATTGACGCCAGTTGGGCGCAATACTTCCCGTTAAGTTGGTTCACAGTGCGCTGGAAAATTTTAAACAAGCTGGCAGATGGATCAGACTTCAACGACATGCCATTACGGGCACAGCCCAGACACCATGCCATCGAAAATTCACCGAAGCGTTGGGCGTAGATGAATGCACTGCAAACAAATGGCGGCTTCTCCACTCGATAAACACATGAAGAGTTAGTTCAGTCGCACAGCAGGTTGCGCAATCGAAAGCAAAGTTGCCGGTGCCTTTGTGATCATAATGGTGTCACGCATTAATTTTGAATATTGCTTGCCTATTTAAGCAGCGGGCCAATGTTGGCCTGGTTCTCAATATTAAATGCGAATTGCGCTCGTACGGTCAAATTGTAAACACTCGAATGCCGATCAACACTACCATTAGAGCAGTGTCAATGTCACCATTCATTCAGCACCGCCCAGTGAGCCAGCATGCAAATCGACAAGCGAAAGCCAGAATAGCTGGCCAAGGGCGGCAGAATTACCTCGAGTGCGCTCCGATATCAAATATCATCACGAAGCCGATAGCAATAATTACTTTCATCAACGAACGTGACATATTCCGACATCGCATCAACGAGCAGATTCTATTATCATCAAAAAATCACTTCATTGTTAACGAAAACGGCCTCTTCAGGAACGAGTCAGCATCGTTACGATGACTCCCCAGAAGATATCGTTCGATCAATATTACCACGCGAACATTAAAGCCTGACGATAACGTTCAAACATGCCATTGCGCTCAAATTAAAGCAAACACATTATACCTTAACGACTTCGATACTAGACAGTGAACTGGCGCGGAGCGATATACCCGTCAATAACACGTCGCAAACCTGACGGCGGGCGTTGTTAATATTACTTCCGCTGCGTTTACCAATCATCGTAGTTCAAATATGTTCAGGGTGAGTCATTCATTGAATCCGCATTCCCGTGAAACAGCATATTGAAACAGTGACGAAAAGCCATTCAACCGAAAGTCGAAGTTTCACGCACAATAATACCTTATATTGATCCTTTCATTAATGAGCTGCCGACGAATTCGGTTGCTTCCGTCATATCTATGTTCATCGGCTGCCGTTTCGGCCTGATTGTTCGCCGTATAATATACCGATTGTTTACGTTCCTTTACGTAGTTCGCTCGCATGAACATAATGACATCATATGAGTGAGCCGATTTTAAGTCACATCGGCACATTGTCATTATCGCGACTGTACAAGTTATACCCATCATCATTTATGAAATGATAAAATTTCGCCAATCTGTTTATCAAAAATAACTAGATCATCACAGATGTTACGTTCAGTAATTGAATTCCAAACACTAATTGTAGACGTAAATATCAATATGGAAAAATTATGTTAACAACCGAAAGCCAGATCAATACCAGAAGACTACGGGGACTAATATATTTCAGTACGGGCTCCCCACATCATCCTCAGCCAGTAATCGAGATAACCAGCCATGGGCCTCAAAGCGTCAATTTTATCGTTTTGAATGGGCTCTGCGCCGGGAGACAGTACTTAATCTCGAGATACAGCACACTAATCAATTCAGTTGTTGTTCGAACTTCCAATCATGTAACATTTGAGCCCATTTGACAGCATTCGTTAACGAAATTACCTTTAAAAGGCCATAACCAACGAACTAAAAGAACTTTCCAACGTTTCGAGTCAAACATTAGTCCCCAGACGGAATCGCTAGCCATCACGCCGACCGTGACCTTCATCACGACGTATGGAAAACGATTCTCAATAAACATTCAATATATCATCGACTCTTCAGTTCGATCGACAAATTAGCATTAATAAGTTTTGATGTAACTTATTAACAATTACCAAGCGCCCTTTCTGGCATATATAAATAACAGCTTCATCAGAGTACGTGGACAAGAAGCGCGCCCACAGATTTGCCATGCTCAGCATCAGCCATACCAGAATGCCACGTAGCCAAGTAACCAAACGAAAGACGATGCCCATCGGTCAGCAGCGTTCATACCGGTTCGTCAACGTTCAATAAAGCGGATGTTTACGAAGAAACATTTTGCTCGAAATGAATCGAAAGAATATGCACAAGTTTTATGTTTGTGACGTCGATACGTTAATGCCGTAACACGTTGTCGGGCATTTGCACTTCGATTCAACGACAGGGCGTCAATTGCGTCACCGATATCCTGATCTGCGACGGTATGTATTGGCATTTATTTCTACCGATCAAATTCCGTTTACCGTAATCATTTCAAATGAAATGTTAGGTCGACTTGCACACCGGTCAAGGAGGAGAAAGAAGCGAGTCATGGCCGGAGCGCATAAGCCAACGAGAAAGTTTTGTTATACAAACTTCATAAAGGATTAAACAGCGAAAGTAGGATTATTCGCCAGAATATAATTCGTATTGTAAAGACAATTTGATATGCCGGTTATATACCATCCGCCGACGCACGTTAACAGGAGTTAGTGTCTAAAATTCAGTTATCAAAGTCTTACAGGCGACAGAACAGTTTGTGCTTTTATATTCAATATTGGCGACGACGTTAACGCTTCGATGATCAACGAAAGATATGAGGGCATGATCCTCCACTTCTGAGTTGAAACGTCTCTTCTCAACAACAAGCGCCTTCAGCATTTGTTTGTGATTTATCATGATGGCAAAAGCAGCCAATGAGAATGATTGAATCGCACCGCCTTCACGTCTCTTGATGGGGAAGATTGAAGTTCGCTTCATAGGCTTGGATTCCGGAAAATTTAAAGTCGTTTCAAATATCACCATTTCATTTATTTTGATTTAAATATCAACCGCACCGTCGTCATACGTTATTTTTGTCAATTATCAAAGAAATATCAATAAAGCGATCCATCATCGAATCGTTTAACCTGATAACCGTTGATTCGATACAATGTAAAGTGACAGCATCAAAATGTTCAGGACACCTCGATCCCGATTGCACGCCACCGACTTCGAAATCGTTCGTTCCAGGGCAAACGGCTCAAACAAAGTCAGCGCAAATCCTTTAAACATGTTTCAGGTCGTATCATGTTTCTCTCAAGATCGTTATACCGAGATCAGCATGTTGCTTCATTAATATAAAGCATTCTTAACAAAAGATACCAAATGATCATCGGTACCGTTTATTTTTCTCGAAATCAATATTGGCCATGTTGTCAGTCAATCTGTTGATTAATTACGTTCAATGAAAGCCTAAAGCAACAAAGTTAAGCCGAAGATATTGTTCACCAGACGGACGGTATTGATCTGTCAGTGTTTCAGAGCCAGATAACGTATCACGCCGATGAAGCGGAAATTCCAGACGTCCATTTTGTCAAAGATATGTCATCAGACGTTCTCGGTAGCAAGTTTCAGTAAAGCCGGTACGATATTGCCGCAGCAACATGAAATACCGCCATAGCATGTGGTCATGGACGAAAACACTTCATTATGGTCAGCATATATCGTACTGTTTCAATGCCGTTTCGATACTCGAACCAGACAATGACTTTACAAGAGCCGCCAATTTTCCGTCAGATTTGCCAAAGACAATTGTCACCGTCTAAGATGATGAACGTAGTATTTGAACTATTCTTCGAATCATGTTCCACACCCAGAATATTGGCGCGCGTGAATAATATTGACATTCAAGATTGTCGCCTGTTTTGGTTTGAAAGGTGTTTATGCCTTTGCGACAGTGCCTTTGAATTTCATTTAAACATGGATCGCCGGGCGGCGGCGAAATACCGTCTTCGGCTTCGTTCGGCCAGCCCAACCATGCTTCGCATGCGGGACAGAGATTCGGCATATTGACCGTAAAGCCACTACTAACAGTTATAACACCGAAACACCAGCAATTCCAGACATAAAAGCTTCGATAAACATCAGTCGCTCTCGAAAGTTCATTCGTACAATGACGGACATCAGATTTGAATATCGTTGGGGAAGGGTCACTCAATGCTGTCTATCAATCAAATTAAATAGGATGTGGTGAATTCGCAGCATCAAATCTGGTATGCCAGTCAAAAGATGCAGACAGGCAAAGCTGAATCACAATGTATATATCATGTCATGAAATTATTGTCTTTAGTATTAGTACCATAGACAGACCGTTTGTGTCAAATTGTTTGTCAGAATAGAGGAGTTGACGAAGCCATCAGTCGCCGAAGGTTCGACAGCGTGAATATACAGTATTGAACGGGCAAAAGCCGCAGTAACAGCTTCGGTTAGCAGTACTGTAACAGTTTTGAATGTCATTCCCGCAGAGTAGAATCTTCAGTGCCTGATCACTCGGAGGCATTATAAGCTTCTCAACCGACGCAAGCCGTAACCATTCGTTCGTTCGAAAGGAACGCCATAAGAATACGGCGTTGTCTGGCTCATTAAAATTAGTCCGAAGTCCTTCAATGTTCCACCGCACGATATTGGTAGATCTGAGTCTTTGTATCGCCACCAGCGAGGAAGAATGCCCTGAATCGACGTTTCGACGTCCATAAAACTCCAGCGCATCCGCATCGAAATCTTTTCGTTTGTCAAAGAATTCGTTTCGTCTTCGACGATTGGCGAACGCCGCCAGATCGGTTGAGTGACGCCCGAGAAATACGTACTACCAGCGCGCGAGGAAGAAAGCCAGACACGTATATTCTATGCGCGAACGGTGCGACACTTTGGCTTCAGCCCGTTCTTGACCAAGTCACCAGCCTGGCAAGTTACAGACGATGTGGATACGGCGATGCATTGTCTACCGATTTAGTGGCAGTTCACAGATGACAGCGTATCGCAGCAATGCAGATTCAACCAATTTTTCGCATCAGCAAAGCCACGTTTTGCGTGCATTCTCATTCTGTTTTTCCACGACGGTAAAGTCTTGAAAACAAGAATGGTTAACGAACAGTTTGCAGCACCACGACAACGTTGTCTTCCGCGACACGAGTCGTCCGACACGTCCATTACTGGTTTTTGCGCAGTTTGCCATTATCATACTTTCGGCATCTGGCGGTCAATTGGTTCGAGCCTGGAATAGACGACTGCACGTTAAACATCCGCCGACCGGGGATTCGGCCGAGAATCCACCAGATGGAATGCCTCTCGCGGGTAGCGAACCTTGACATAAACTCCTCTGAAGTCCTTTCATTTCCGCCGACCGTCATTCAAAGCTCAACATGTCAAAGTCAACAGCGTTCCTCGACATGCCTTTGCCGGTATATCCTCGCAGCCCAGTACGATCGGTAGACATTGCCTGGATTACCACATTCATCAGCACGCACCAGTCGCAAACGCCTGCTGACTTCCCGCACGCCATGCAACCTGATACAAATGGGTTTCAGAAGCGTTTATCAGACTTCCGCCACCAGACGGCCAGCAATCAGTAAAGTATGTCGTCGTCTGTGTGATTTTCGAGGGGTTTGGTACCATTGCCGTTTCATAGCACGGTTCATCATCCGAGCTCATCGTCACGGAGTCATATGCCAATAACAAAGGGACGATCTGCGTTACACCAGGATGACGATAAGCCGCCACCAAAGAATCATCAATTCAATGATTGAGCCAATGCCTCTCGTTAAGATCGTAAATTGCAAAATCGCAGGCACTTCGAAATTGACCGACAAACAACTTAACAAGACATCAAAACCAGTGTGCCGAGTATTCCAGAAACACAATAATATCAGGGTCATCGTCATCGATTGAGCCGATCCGGCCCATCATTCGTTCAGTATAAGGAACGAAGTGGTGGGATAAAGGAAATGTTTCGAACCTTTCGTTCTTCAAATCATCAGGAACTTCACCACGATTGAATATAAACCACGCAAACGGTTGCGATCATCGAGTCAACCATCAACGGGCAGTGACTCGTTGAACACGAGATAAGTAATTACGGGCAGTTCAGCGAAATCTTCGACCGAAGACCACCGACAGTTTCACATCATCTTCCACCTCGAAAGCTCTCGTCTCTCTCCAATCAAAAATCCGTACGATCAGTTGACTCAATCGACGATTACGCGGCATTGTGTCGAAGATCGTAAGAAAGCCGATCAATACTGTTTTGCCGGTATCAGCTCGCATCGACTTCGTGAGAAGAACAGCGGGTCAACGACCCGAATCATCGTTCACCAGCTCCTCATGAAATGGAAATCATCAGCTCACATCGTCAACCAGTTCCCCGAACAGCAAATAGTAAACGAATCCGCGAACAATACGACGTCCTTTCAGAAATTACACAGACATTGCTTCGATGGAATGGTTGTTCGCCATATTCATTGAAGTGTTGAACTTTCCAACGGTTCTTCGAATGCGGCATCAGTCGTCAGCACCGCGTCATGATCAATTAATCAGTCATCGAGCTGAACGTTTAATCCTTTACACGGCTCGGAGACGAGCGGCAGATATCAGCAACATTTTCCCGATGCCAGCGACATGTTCCATCCGTTAACAAAATTCATATGACACCCAAAAGCAATAACATTGGCCAGTACGATCATAGTGTATTGAACAATGGGTTTGTTATTGACAGCAGCGCGGTTTATGTCGACGAGCCGATACCCGGATTTAGTTCCAGCTTCGATAAGACAAGCGACCGGGTAAAGATGACGAATTCCGATGTTGAAGCTCTTCATGTCAACGGCGGGTTTGCGACAAAAGCGACATCGTTCGGCACGCCGCATCGTTTGTTACTGTTGTCGAAATGGCACGTACGGTCAGTTCTAAATGGTGAAATAATCTGAAGATATACCGTAAATTCCCGGACGTCAGTACAATATCGTGCTTGTCACCATTCGCGGGTCATCAATATCGCATTGTTTTCGCTTTCGAAAGTAATAGTACGAACACCAAATGGCATCCATATATCATCAAACTTCTTTACCTGAAATCCTCGAATCATCGACGTACGGTAGTTTGTTGAAGAGATCGGCGTTCATTATCTTCGTATCGCTGCGCAGAACGTCGTGATTCCGCACGGTTCCGGAAAGCTTCAGTTAAGATCATTCGTCGATTCGTTCACCGCTCATCGTCGTTCTCGCGTCAAAATATTTGTTTTCGATATCGTCATCAGAATCCGGGTGATACATTTCGAAACACCGTTCATTCGCTGTTCTATGACTACTATTCACCAGTATGTTATCGTTTTGTCGAATAACCCCGTTAATAGCTCGATTCGTCCCTTCCATTAAAGACGCAGCCCATTCGTCGCCAGGTTTCAGCAAACGACGACGGAATCTAACATTTCTGAACTAATTCGGTTAACATCAACAATATCGAAGAAAGCATATGCAACAACCGAAAGCCGCGCATTTATCGTCAAATGATCCTCAACGTTTCAAAGCGGCTAGCTACGAATTCGATAGTTCCACCTCGATCTACGACCATTATCAGGCCGCATATCAACCATCGTAAATAACCGAAATATGAGATTAATGATCGTTGAACAAAGCATTAAACGAAGCGATATACAAATTCAGCATCGAAATGCATTTACCACATACGGACTAAAGCAAAGACAAATAGACCAACACGCATTCGGAGTACCAAAAGCGCTTTTTAAAGTTGAGCAGCAGTTCACAGCGTTTCGGTAAGATGGATAGCAAATATCATTATTCAGTTGAAGACCGAGTGAGCGAATATTGTCAAACAATATTTTCGCCAGACGTACCAGAACAATTTTATGGATATCAACAAAGCCAGAAATTAAAACGTCGACGAAATAACAAATAAACCACCAGCGTAAATAAGATTATCCACTGTTCATAACTGGCCCAATATACTGGAATCCGTAAGAATAACATGAAGTGTCAGGGTTGAGAAATTTCAATAGGGAATGCGACAGCAGATTTTGAACCCGCATGGCTCCCGCCGATTTCATCATCCTTCGAAATGCCGTTGTACCCATTACGCTGATTAAAAGAACATGATTCAATGATCGTGTCACCGAAAATTCTGACTTTACTTCGAATGTTTGTAGGACTGATGCGTTCAGCACGTCCAGTTCGTCCATTTCATTGATCACGACGCACTTGCAAGCCGCATAACAAAAAGTCGGTATCGAATAAAGTCGAATATAATACCGAAACACGACGAAGAGAACAAAAAATATAATGCACGAAGAATACCTCACCGGTCGTGACGCACAACGTCTAAACGTTCTTCAAACAACCTCGCATATTGAGCCAATAGTAGTTTCGACATGCTTGATTTCATGCAGAGATGCGCCATTATGTTCTCGAAGATACGGACAAGATCATAATGAATTCCGAGCCCCCAGACAGTCAATAATATTCGACATTCACCTTTCATAACAAAAGATGGTCAACGTGGTGCCCGTTTGCTGGCCCCGTTACGTAAACAATGAGCCGAATAGAAAGGCTTCGATTCCAAAGAACAGATCACACCGTCGAGTCAGGTGTCGTCAGTATCATCACTTCTCGTCAGAAACCTGCCGGTATCAATGAACATCGCATCATCAATGAAGTAGTTGTACTTTCGAAATGTACGATCAGGTCCTCACAGAAAAGTGTCTGTCGAAAGAAAGTTCTTCGAAGCGCATTTGTGCGACAGTGAACGGAAAGAATACGATGTGTCATCGAAAGGTGCGAGCAAAGCCGTCAATTCAGTATTTCAGCATCGCCGATCACAGCGAACAGCGGTGCGTGATTCGTCACGAGATTTACGACGACGCTAACGAAGCTCGTGCCCCGTTTTCCGCATTTACACGGTTAAAACGTCGTCTCCTCCTTAAGATGGACAAGTCGTCCATTTCTGATGCAATAGTATTGCACAAAGCTCTTTCCTTCGAAGACCATGCTTTGCAAAGCAACCCCAGGTTTGGCAGTACGTTCCACACGGTAGTCAAGAGGAGTTGTTTTGCCAGTGAAATGTTCATAGCCCCTCGTACCCGCATTTCTGCGTTACCTTTATGAGCAATGTTTTCACGAAGAATAATCTTTAAACGCAAAGAATTACGTTAAAATTCCAGTGCAGCTCAATTCACACTTCATTTGTCAGCCAGACATAATAACACGAAATGCACCACCGCCACCACTCACGCCGAAGTTTCGTGAAGTGTTCTCGCCCTTTATTGCGACATTTATCATAACAACCGTAAATATCACCATCTCTTATATTCCGAGTTAATATCAATCAGTCAGTCGAACAAAACAAATCACGCGATCAGAAATGGACGCATGGATACCCAAATATCGAGAATACGACAATGACAGCTCTCTGGAATAGGCTTCATTTTCATAACGAGATACACATTCCAGATACCGGCCTGAGATTGTGGCGTTAACATACCGTGTTACCACGCAAAGCTGCCCGTTATTCGCACCCGTAACGACAGCTTTGTCAAGCTTCCTGCCGACAATGCTTCTTTATCTCTGATGGTTACTTACAATGCCATACGTTTATCTTCGATGCAAACCGATATATACCAATGTATTGGTAAGTTCGCCGGCGATGAGAATCGCCGTGAATGTTATAATTATTCGACAGGGCTTGCCTCATGCTTCATCACGCCGAAGGATCAATAAAATGTTTGAAGCTCACGTCGCGACAGTTGAATATTACAAAGCGTCAAAAAATCATTATTGTCCATCAGTGATTTATGGATGACGCCAGTTTGCAATAGTCGTCGTAAGAAACGGTCGAGATCCAGTTATACTCATTGACCGTTATGAAAGCGTTGATGTACATTGAGCTGGTTTGTTATCGGTGCGTAAACTGGTAAGCCGTGACTCATGGCTGGTGTTCCATCGCTGATTTCGGTGCGTACTGACGACATATTCTTCATCCGTCACGGGATAATCATTGAACAGACAGATTCGATGGCATTTTGAAGATGACAATTAATATGCCCGAATGAAAGCAGGGTAGCGATCAACGCCGTGTTCGAACGCATTCATTACACACGACAGTATTATGTTCAAACAAAGAAATATTGTGAATAGTTGAAGAAACATTGTGAAAACGGCTAATAGTTTTCAAAAGACGAAATTTTCAATCAGCGAACTACCGATAGTTTATCCACGCCAGTAAATAATATCCATTACAACAATAGACAACAATATTGCATCGATCACGATTTCATTTGACCATTGCCCATAACGTCGGAATAAGACAATGATTCAAGTTACAGAGATAAACAGTACCGACGGATATACATTTCGCGAGGTTATAACAGAACAATATTAACCATGGTTCAGACATAAGTTGAAGACGATCAATGAAAATATATCAGTACCGTTTGGCGTAATTAGAATCGGTCTGAACAGAACAGAACGACTAAACGAAAAGTTATAAAGATAACAGGCGGTCGCATTTGTTTGAAGACCAACCGATTATAAATAGCGGTTGTCGATGGCTATTGGCCTTAACATGCACTCTCATTACACGTATATGTAATGGCGCCGAAAATGAAAGGACCATCGGCTCCCGAGTTCGATAAGGCGGTACTGTACGTAACAGAATATGTCACAAAAGAAACAAGCGAATATGCCCAACAAGACATATTTCATAACGTATTATTGGCATCGTGATCTCTGGTCAGCACGACAGAAGCCTGGCGCCCTCGCCGCGGTAGGAATAATGTTACGGCGTAAAAACAATTAAAACAGTAGGAGTTTGGGAACAAAAGTTAAACTACGCCAATATGAAATGAAGCCGAAAGCGTAGATTTATCGAAAACAAACAGTCCGTATTGCCGAAATCATTGTATATTTGAAAGGTTAACATCCATGTTGGAAGAAGGTCATGCCGATCTCGACAACAAAGAATAGAAGGATACAACGTTCGGGAAGAATACGAACGGTGCAGACACCTTTCACCATTGAAAAAATCACTATTGTTAAAACGAAACGTATCACCGCCGAATCAATGCATATACTTTCTGAAAATTTCAGAAAACAATATCATCATAGCCGTCGTTGCATTATCCGAACAGAAAATTACGGAGCAATACCATCTTGTTTATGATATCGAATACGCCATTCTCCTTCGTAATATATCATGTAAAGTACCATTCCAGACGAGTAGTTGAGAACCTCAACATAGCTGATCGATAAATGAAGAAATAGCGCCGTCGTTATCAGAGTACGCCGCGGTAATAGCTCAAGCAGTAAACAATAGTTATCACGATCATTACGGTTCATATAACATTATCAAACACGCATATAACATATCGTTCACCATGCGTATATTTCATCAGCCAGCGACGCCCTTCTCGAAAGTTAAAAATGATTCGCAGGGTTCAGTTTTACGGGTCCCCGAATTGGCTCATCAATCTATCATTTTCCTTTAGAATTTCAACATTTAGTGATCACGTTTTACTTTGCTCAGGACCGATTGCAGGTAACTGGTTTATTCTCGATCAGATGATTGCACCGTAGTAGTCTGTTTCAGCTCCATTGCTGTAGACAGCAGCAGCGATTATCGTCAGATCGCACGTGTGTGGAATGATTATTTGCTTCAGATATGTAATCGTTCAGTCATCAATATTCAACAACATCACGATCAGAAATGGATTTTGCAACGCTAATCGAACTTCAACAAGGATCGGCGACCACTTCCGGCAATTCTACAATTAAAACACAGCAGATAGTGTCGTTATCATAGCTATACGAAAGTAAGTATGATGCATGATACCTGGCGACAACATCATTCAAACGTCATTCGTGTATAAGATCGCACCATTATATTGTGGAAAGGTCGTCAATCGACAGTTGAGTTCCGTATTTCTATTAGATAATAACTGCTAACAGAAATGACGATTTGACTTATCTACCTTCCATCTTTACGTTACCCCAGTAATATATCACACCAACCAGTATTTCGTTCATTATCATCTGAAGACAAGTCACAGTCTTGTTTGATTCGCATGCATCTTCTTATGTTTCAGACGAATCACAAGTAGCCAAATAATAAAACAACAAATTCGAGAAATTCAAATACATAAACATACTATCCTTTAATAAGGGAAGACAACGTGAAAACCAACCAGCCTGCGGCATCAAACCAACTAAAGGCTAAAGTACCAGTTACCGAATAATTTAGCCATAATCGACGAGCCAGATTACATTAAGCAAAAGCGACTACTGAGTTTCAGTATTACCATTCAGAGCGTATTGTTATTCTTAGACCGGTTATCATAATTTTGAAGTCATTCATGCCGATGGAGGCACGTCACGACGTAACGCGAATTATCCGATAGTGTCATAAGTCACAATTTCTTATGCCGGGACGTCTTCTTAAGCAGAAGGAAACAACAAAGTTTATATCGCTTCCTCATTGACATTTCATAACATTTATATCACGATCAATAAATCAATTGTTACAACTTCGTCAATCATTAACATTGACTGCAACGTTAAAGTTAACAACATGGTATAATGCTCATTTTTCTGTCAATACGTTCGTTAAGGTCCGCGGGTACGAATTACGAAATCCTTCGCATTCTGAAATCAGTTCAGACTTCATAATAAACCGTAGATTATCCGGTACAACGACATTACACAGTCAGATACCGACACGTTCGGTGCCGTTCGATCGTGAATGGTTTGGTCGCCGCCAGCAATTCAATCACTAAGACAGTCATCTTTTCAGTGCTATTAATCAGCCTGAAAACCAGTATCTGGGGACCCAGTTGCCGTCATGGTTCCCGATGCTTTTGTTTCAGCACGCCATATCACGCACGAAAAATGGCATTTATCGCGTCATCATCATCGGAAAGGATGATATAAGCCTTAAAATGCGTAACGTTCCCGTTACTTCGGCACATCTTCGCGCATCTAAAATACCCACCATCATCATTCGAAGGTCTTCATCTAACAGCACAAGTCGTTGGCGAAATACTGCATTCGTTGTCAGCCACACTTCCTTCGTAAGTAAAGATCAGGCATTGAGTTTTATTCATCCGGTTCTGCATAATCAATTAACAGAATTCCATACGATCTGAATAAATAGCGATCCAACGTTAAAACCAGCATCCATGACCACGCAAATGTTAAATTCGTAATGCCAGCTGGCGAATGCTGCTTCACCTTTGCCTCTGCCAAACGGCTTGATGTCGGTTACGTTACCCGGACACTTCTGCAAAGTAAGCACAAATTTCAACTTTTGTAAGTTAATCCCCTCAACCGACTCTCCAGTCATCTGATTCAGCGGCTTCAACACGTTGTGGATTTGCGTTCGCGCGGCGAGCCAGATGGTTCTGGCATTTCCGGTGATACGATGATCAGCCTAAAGCACATCTCGTTAAATTACCGTGCCGTATTAATATACCGTCGCATCTGCTTCACAACCATACCTGGGTAGCGAACAATCATTTGCGTATTGGAGAGCTCGACACCCTCGATTCGATTAATCATTCAAATGTAAGCACCGGTTCAAAGGCGACGGTTTTATAAAGATGCCGGCATAAGCGAAACCGTCGCCGTAATGTCAATAGTTACCAGCTCGAAATGCCAACTTCGCCTAAAGAATGAATGGGTCAGACGCAACATCGAAGACAAGTATAGCGCCTTCGCGTTACAATTGCTTCTTCAAACAACACCTGTATAATATCACCGGTCGTTTTCGATAACCGTCAACGATACCAAACAAGCTGAAATACGTATCCGCAATTTCAAATTCCTTCAACCGGACGCATTAGTACTGGCATTCTGTTCGCAACGATTATCTGTTTGTTTGTTTAATGTTACCTGCCGATAGTTTTACGTCGGGAAGCTCCGTCTCGACGTATCAAACCATTTCAAGATAAATCACGAAACCAGTACCATTAAGTTCAAACCTGTATAACCGCAATTAACTTCCGGCAAGTTAAAGAATAAGAATCATCCTCGACTACGCCGATAAGCCGAACCAGAAAGGTCGTCTTCCTGAGTCTTCACTTCTTCCGCAGTTATGCCATCATGTGGTTTACCGTCAGTTCAATAAAACGAAATGTTATTACGCAGCGATTAATCAGCAACATTGGCGACAAGATTTGCGCCACGACACAATGACAAGATTGTCGTTAAAAAGAAGCGCAACGATATTAACCGCCTGGCCAGTTAACCATATAAACATATAATATTATGACCGACTGGTTCTCTCAATAGAACAGCAACATAAGAACGGAATCACAGTCACCGGAATTATATATACGATTTGTTAATGGGTCACCGGTCATCGATCACATACCGTTCAAGCGCGAAGCCCAACAGTTCGGCGAACACGATTGCCACTTCATTACTGGTCGGTGCCGGTTGCCGCCCTGGCAATTGATGGGTCAACGAGCCAATATCTTTCGTTAAGCCGCATTATATTTTGAAGCGTCGTTTCAAGATTTATCGCGTCTCCTTAAAGTAGCCCACGTTCATTGCCTCGCATTTATCATTGTTTTCAATGGCCAGCAACACCATTTCATCCGAACGCATCGCTGAACGGTTAACTATTGCAACCACTATCATTAATCGTCCCCGGTTCATCAATCTCCACGTATCACTTCCGGCCTGTAACATCACATTGTCACTAATGCCGTTAACAACGGCGAACCGAGGACATCAAAACTGAAATAGCGCTAAAACGTAAATTGTCGAAAACACCAATAACCAGCATAGTCAGCGCCGGTTTTGCCCGACTTCGCCGTGTACAATCGATATCCCGAAATATGATCAACAGTAGTACGAAGTAGCATCATCAATCCCGATTCGACCAGTACGTCAGTACGATGCTCTTCAAAATCGCTGATTGCCGGGAAAACCATTCTGTATATCACGAATAAAGATATCGGGCAATGGTCGACGATTTTGCACGTTCAAACGAATAAAGTCATCTGGTATGCAACAATCGTTAGTATCGACACTGAACATGTACGTCGCCATAGCTCGACCGAACATTTTGCAAGAAATTTCGTCGAAAGGAACGTACATCGAGCTGTCTCTGCGAGATAAAGCTCGTTGTGCTCTGGGATTTTCCAGTCGGACACCGATTAGTTTTATAAGACGCATTACGCAGCCAGTGGCTGGCCCAGCCCAGTTTATAAATAACACGCCACTATATCAGATGATCGCTCGATTCTACCGAAAGTTACCACATGAATTCGCGTGCTCTTCATGAAGAGCGTCGCATCCATTTTATCTGGCTTTGCTTGTAACGCACTGCAAAGGTTAGATTCGGCGACGTCAAAAGGTCGCCATCATATAAAACCATGAGCAGTTCAAGTTCTCAAAACATCCGGTCATACCTGCATCTTCGCGGAAAGTTCAACATATCAACACGGATAAAGACACATCACAATCGAGCCTGGTTACAGAATTACAGTCCGCCCATTCTTCTGTTTATCGTAATGCACGGCCGAGCCTTCTCGAAATTCTCGCAAATATATAGTCAACACACATGATGATAAACGTTCAAAGAGACGATTTTAAAACAAACAGCATGGTCGACTGGTCAAACGCCACTAACACTTTGGGTGTCCATTTATTCACCAAAATGGTCCTTCCGACGGCGCATAACGTCACCGAATACCGACATGGAGAATCGCCGCCCACGTCATACGACTTCCAGCGACGACAGAAAGGTCATGATCGATCTTGCGCTGGTGATCCGCAGTAGTTAGCCGTATGCCTTTCAGCCGCGTCGTAGATAAAGAATATCGTCGGCAATCGTTCATTACACCGCATATTAAGCGCCGGGTACGGCCGTATATACCGAGCATTTGCGCGAAATCGTACCAAAGTAAAAATATGTTCACCAATGCCGCAACGACAGCCTTTATCATCAGGCGTCAGTTCAAATACGACGATTCATGACGCTACAGCAACCGTTCATACGCCGACGAACACAGACAGTTCCGCAGTGATCATCAGGCAGCCCGGTAGTAATCAGCCCTCCGCTCGTTCGTAGATCACGACAGACGCAACCGCATCGACCGGGTCGGGCGCAACGTTCATCGGTTTCATGCCGTCAAATACGTCACCAGAATACATAGAGATGTTATTAAAGCGCACCATGTCAAACCGTTTGGTATTCACTCATATTTTCTGTTTATTAATACCGCTAACGAACATAACATTCTTCTGCCAGAAGACGAATTGATGAAAATCGATCGTTCAGTTCATTGATAGGTAACAGTCATCGCCGTCGATTAGAAACAACGGCGATCAACATTGAAACCGATGACGTACGTCAACATTATCAGCACGATTTTGCTCAGTATCGTATGAAAATAGAACCGATATGTTTGTTCGCCGGTAATAACAATTCCACTAAAGATATCATCATCGAGAGCCGTAACTGGTCATCAAAGTCGTTCGTCATCCAAACGTCAGAATTAAAGTTGAACAGACAGAATCATTACGCATTTACAATTGTCCTTCATTCATTCATTCATCGTTCCCCGAATTTCGAACCGTACGATCGTAATAAGAAGATATAGAAACGAACTGAAGACCATACCGACGCCGACAGAACTTCCGGAAATTAACTCAAAATCGTCTGGTTTATCATTCCAGTTCAATCAATATTCCTTCTAACCCCGCATTACGATTGCCGCGTATGATCATTAACCTCATCAACAAATCATTTTACCGATTGAAAACGTTCGTCATCATAGATTTGAACCAGCAATCTTCAGTTGAGTCAGAAGTCGATGACCAGCCGAGCCGAAGATCGAACAAGAGCAGCGCCTTCGGTTGTCGTACCGATAACGATGGCCGGTACGTACGCATGTACGTGATGCATGCATGCATACGTACGTACGCATAGTATACGTACGTACGTATTGGCTGCATGTGTATGTACGTACGTACGTACGGACGCACGCATAATGCAGTATACGACGTACGCATACGTACGTATGTATTGCATGTATGTATACGTACGTGAAATACGTACGTATACGCATGAGCGTAAGAACATAGTGCCCCGAATAAACCTTGAGTTAAAATAGATGAGAAATTAATACGTTTGAACCTGCTGCGCATATTTTAACGTTTATATGAGTCTTTAAAACAAATGCCTGTTTATCTTCATCGACCATAATGTCCATACCAGATCGCTTCGAAAACAATCTGTTCGAACCGTTGTGTTCTTCATAATCAAAGAAGTCAGCATCCATAAAAACCTCAAAATGAAAGGTAACTGCGGCAATTAGCGTAATATCATCAGTATTTCCCTTTGATACAGTCATGAAAGAGTTGAAGAACAACCGAATGAGTTGAAAACCAACCATCCGGTCACCAGACGCCGACCGGTCACGCACCATTTAGAATCGATAAACCGTGCGGCGACGATTTCAGCATTTGATTACGATGACCGATCATGGTATGCATGTCCGCGTATACGACGATTTATTGGTCAGTTTATCACTTTATACGGTTGGTTATTCTCCTCGATACTATGATCCATTAACGCCAGTCGACGACGACACGCCAGACCATGTCACCAATATACGAATCTTCGTTCAATGTCGTAGTTCGTAGTTGCAACCAGAGCGAAGTCATTACCGCAAGGAATCCATTCGCGTAAAACAGTAAACAGACTCCTGTATTCAGTTGATTGAAGGTCATCCAAACAGGCAATTTTCCGCCCGAAGTCGATTTCACGACGCCAATACGAAAACAAGATCGACATCATCCGCGATAATAAAATTTCGACATGATGTAGTTGGTCGACGAGCGTTGTCACCTTTGATTTGTCCAGACGTAAACATCATAATGTCAGCAAAATGACGATGATCAAGGCCGGTAAAATATTTCATTCGAAATGGAAGGAGTCGCGATCATTGATTCCAGTAGTTAATTACGAAAATATATCGAACCAGTTAATCAATGAATCGATTCGTTCAGTCGAAAACATATGAATATGTAGGCACGTACAAACCACGTATCGCACAACCAACGCATGCCTGTACGTACGTACGTACGTACGTACGTATGCATGTACGTACGTACGTTACGTATGTACGTACGTATGTACGTGCGGCGTATACAAAGCGTATGCTGCATGTAAGAAGAGTGTTCTTCCCCACTGACATAAGATCATCATAGCGTTCTCATCAACCTGAAGTTAATACGGTATGAACCTAGCGCGCATATTCATTTGAGTAGACGCGTTTATACGAGTCTTTGTAAAACAAACGCCTGTTTGATTAACCATAGCGTTCCATGTACCAGTGTCGCTTAAACAACGGTCGAACCGTTAAACCATAATAACAAAGAAGTCAGCATCCGATGCGTCCTTTTCCTGGTACGAAATCAGGCAAATTCAGCAAAGTATTTCCCTTTATTAAATATAGCTCATATTGGCGAAAGACCCAACCGTACCGAGTTAAGGTCTGAATCGCCAGCGAGAGCGAGCCAATATCCGTCAACGGGCAATATTTCAGTCATATCAAAATTTGCGAACACTGATATTGAAAACAACGTATACATAGATATTATGTACTCAATGACGAAGTTAGCAAAGCAATCCGAGCATTCACAGACAGCGATGTAAAACTGGCAATTTAGTTCAAAAACACGACCATAGGGCAACACAATATAAAAATCAATACGTATCAACCGAAGGTCTACCGCCAGACATGGGGATTAATATTTGTTTCGCGCCACTGCATGAGTTCTGGCCGATTTCACCATCTCCTTCTCCAGCCGTTTGGTGCTTCATAATGAGATTTAAAATATTACTGTTTATCAAATATACCAATAAAAACCCGGTAGGCCGAAATTACCAGAACAGCCTTGACCTCACACCGAAGTATCAATAATTCCGTTGAATATCAACTTTGACACCAATCAATCAAGTTATTAATCGTTCATCATCAATTAAGTCACAACAGCATAGCCATTCAAAATTCATTAAGTCGTTTGAGAAACAAGACCAATATATCGAACAGTAGTAAAGATCTCATCCGTTTTCACATTGAAGTATTTACCATGACACAACAAGTATCACGCTGGCGGTTCTCCCACCACAAAGGATACAGTCCTGAGGATCAACCTCGAATATATGATGCGTCATCACGATCGTCGCACGATTTATTCTTCAAATTCCGACAAGATATAGGTTTTCAGTTTATCACCAATTTCGTCCTTCCTTCGGCATCGATAGCGATATCGCCAGTTTAACGAGAGCGTCTGGTGATCTGTTGAGCGTCTCGGCAGCAAGACAAAACATGGTATTCGAACGCGGTTGGCAACAAAGTCAGTGTTAGCCCGATTATATAATTCGTCATTCCTGGTCAAAGCGGATGTTGAAGAAACAGCTTTAATAAAGCTCGAAATAGAATCGGTTATACCGCCATACGCAGATGTCGCTGAACATATTTAAGCCGTTAATGGCGTTCGCCGTAAAACGGAGTCAGCCACCGGCATTCCAGAAATATATTGTTCACGTAATAATACGTCATCGTGCCACCGTCCCGACGTCCGTAAATCATGATTTGCATGGCCATACTATTTCACCGACTAAATTCTGTTCATCGTACTTCCGATTCAAACGTAAAGTTAATGCCACCTGCGGTCAATGTCAAGGCGAGCAGGCCAATAAAGAAGACGGCGAAAGTTTCAAAGATCAATGCATGTTAAAAATAAACGGCCGATTCACCAAGAAGGCGAACAAGAAAGCGTTTCATTGCGCAGCATCCTTCAGATAAATGAAGCCATATCGGGCAGCGCAGGTTACTCGTTAGAAAGAGCGTTTCGGTAGCATACGTGTTATTTACCTCTTATGACGTCGTTAAACAGACATCCGCCGACAAAGAACTCAATATCAAAAGCCGAGAACTGGCGAGGATAACGGCCGCTACGCCTCCTCCATTAACGGAGCCATAATCGTTTGGATGAATGAATGACTGGCATAAGCGAAGTAGGGCAGCTCGATTCTCCCTCATTTTAATTGGAAACAACTTCTTCCAAAGCCTAGTGGCCTTCATCATTTCAGCCTCAGCGGCAAAACGTCAAGCGGGGAAATCGTACGGCGATCTCAGAAATCCCGAAGTGCGCCGTTTAACTGTGGTCTTGCCTGTAGCTTAGCAAAATGTATGCAATTGAAGTTCGGGATCTCAGAAATTTTAAACCATTCCAGTATCAATCATCGCCTGTTTGCTTCAGACATATCCGCATTTGCCGCTCAATAGCATGCATATTGTTTACCATCGAAGAAATACACAAAAGAGATCCATCATCGAACATACCTGACAAACCGTTGATCAATAAATACCTGTACCACCTCGATGATTGTAATGATCAGACAGGGTAAATTACCTAACTTCGAATTGCGTCCGTTAAAAACCGCATTAGTAAAGAGCAACGGTTTCACCAAAACGTGTAAATCTCTGTGTCGCCGATGTTTCCATGCGGTATCATATTTAAATCGAAAAGACGACACCGCATGCTTTATCACTATTAAAGCGATTTAAATCCACCTAAATGACGATAGTACTTCTGCTCACGGAAAACACGCTGAAGAATATGGGCAGCCAGTTAAGTCAGTATCATGTAAAGTTCATACAGACGCAAAGTTATTGGTCGAGATTACCTATATTCTCGAAAGGAACACGTCCGTGTTTGGGATTAGTACACGATATCGCGTTACGAAAGAAATTAACCAGAAGTCAAATATCATCAAAAATGCAGCTTAAAAGGCAAGTTATTTAGTACCAGAGCCGATAATGCATGCCATCGCTATTCGTGCCGTATCATGAGCTTCGATCAAGAAGCAGCATGAAAGTCATGAAAATCTTCATTGCCCGAAATGAAATTAACAGTTTTCTTTCCCCGAAACAGCTTTATAATTTTGAATGAGGTAAATGATGAGAAAGTTGTGTTTAATAAAGTTTTCTCCAAAGTTTGCTTGTACGTCAGACAGTTACTGGTCGTTCCAAGACGCACGCCAGATTTGCACTACCTTATTGATCATATTCATGGGCTTTGAAATGGCGTTCGCAGTTCATTTTATTGCCATACGCCAGGATCGACGTTGTTTTGCTTCGCCGCCTAAAGCATTTGCACCTCTTAAATGCAGCCCGACATATATCACCTTCAGCTTTCTCCGCGTCTCTGTTTCAAAGCACCACAGTTGAACTATTTACTGCAAATCAAGAGGATTTGGGATTAATCATCAGTTCATCAGAAATCTTGATAGATCATAACATTCCATAAAGAGTCCGGTTTAAGTTCGTTACTGGTATCAGCGTCAGTTGCTTTTGAAGTCCATCCAACATGAGCGTTTGATCAGACGGGTTTGTTACAGAAAAGATCTTCGATTCAAATTCATGTGATTGATAGTTTATACAGAAGAATTCCGGCAAGTCAGATCACAACAATAGCCATTGTTCAGTAAAGCTCTGTTTTGAATATTTATACAGAAGCGTCGGTGGACTCCATAATATCGCCAGGGTTTTAGTTCACACAGAAGATCGTCTTCGATCGAAGACGGAAAAGAGAGATACGAAAGAAGTTGTATCGTAACGCAATCCAAAGATCGCAACCGCCGTAGCAGTAATAGTTATGATCATCCTTGCTTCAGATGAAGAACTAGTATTCCGTCACCGAGATAAGATTGAATGACGTAGTTCAAAGATCATTCGAATAAAGTTCGCAGTACGATGGCATAACCGTAACTCGATTGTCGCAGTCCTTCAATTCCACGACGGTTGAAATTGTTACCCGGGGATTTACCGGGGACCGCGACCGATCTTCGATCATCGTCCGTTATCCTTCAGCGATCCGCATTTGCTTGATTTTATTTTCAGACTTTGGGCTTCCCGTTACCTGTTTGCGAAGAATCGTTTAGTTTGCCTTTCCTCTGGTAGGTCAATATCAGATCAAAGATCGAAGATTCAGGTCAGATGACGAACCGATGACAGACGCCGATTCACCCCAGTCGTCGAAGTCCGAGCAGATATAGCATCCGCGGAGAATCGGTGTTCACCATCGTTGGTTTCAACCCAAGATTTCCAGAGTCCTACCACCTGGCATTGTTTCGAAGATACGCTTCTTTGAATCAGATCTGAACGTTGTTTATCGAAAACTAATACCAGTACCTATCCCGTCATTCCGGTGCTTCCAATGACCTTTGAGAAAGAAGTCCTCGAACAATCATATTTCGTAACACCGTCACAATCTTCCGTTGCGGTTCATCGCAGTTGTCATCATCAACAGAATAATGTGCAGTACTGATACCATGACCATACGGGCGATTTGAAACATCCAGGATTCGACAATGCTCCACTCTGACGCAGAATAATAGCCAGCCCGATCTGGAGCAGGAGCAGAAAATGGCGCCCAGCGGCGTTTCGTTCAAAGTCGATTCCGGTCAGTTTCGGGTAGCGAAATGCTCGACGAATAACACCTTTGAAAACCATACCATCATATCAGCAAAAGTCTGTTCGTCTTCATTGTTCTTTCGCCGGCGTCATGTTGTATAACGATTGAATGTCGACAACGATTTAAATGTTTCGTTCGGTTTAGTAACAGCGTTAACCGAGAACGTTTCAACATCATCTCCGCACGCTCATACGCTTAGATAAATAAGCGTAGGTTCAAGTTTAATGGAGTCAGCGGTAATCAATAAAGTCGCGGCCGCAATCGTCAGAAGTGACGATTGTTAACATCGTGATCAAATGAGGAAAGCTTCGATTGCGCCTGTTCGCAGTATAATATAGTTGTCATCATCACCGCCATCATAAAAGTCTTCGCTATTCCAGGCAAAACATTTAATTGAAATGCCGACTTCAAACAGTACCAAAATTTGGCAACATTCCATAATGTAATCGGTCGGCGATCATCGATCAAATTCATTCACCGTTCGTTGAAGTTTAGCGGCGCATAAAGGAATGTTCCCGGAATTGAAACCAATCATCGGTGACTCTTCCTTCCAAACGGTTGCGGACCGGTATTGACCGTCAATAACGGAAGTTGAAAGCGCTATACCAGCATCATTTAGAGGTCACGGGTGTTCGTTCAATTCATTTATATCAAGCAAAATGTTCATGACGATACATCATGGTACGGTTGACAGCGTGAAGACGACGCACGTAGTCAACGACGGTCAAAGCGACGCTTTATATGGTTGTCATTTATTATCATTAGCCATGACTGTCCACGCCGTTTG
The DNA here is from genome assembly GCF_003918875.1 of Haliotis rubra. Classification (NCBI taxonomy): domain Eukaryota; kingdom Metazoa; phylum Mollusca; class Gastropoda; order Lepetellida; family Haliotidae; genus Haliotis; species Haliotis rubra. The sequence continues at coordinate 28,630 of NW_025765043.1, forward strand.
ATGCATCATACGCCAGATAATCCGATGTCATGTTCAATAATCTTTCTACGTCGAAGTTCGTAGTTATGTTCAGGAGCGAGTCATTAGCCGCAAGAATCCAGTATCTCAAAACAAAAACAGATCTCCTGTAGCCAAGTCAGTCGATTTAGCGTTCAGTTCGAAAGCGTCGAAAGTCAGGTGACTGACGTTGTTACAAACAGAATACCACCGCCTATGTCGACGGCATTAGCCGCCGTTTTGTGACGTAGTTGTCGAATACCTGATTGCGTTTATAAAAGCGATATTGACGGTTAGCTTTGTCACCGCACGCAGTTTTCATATGTCATTACCCGAGTATTTGCCCGTAAAGCAAACACGATAATACGTGAAGGCCATTATTCGAAATGGGCAACGTTCATTTGTCAAAGAGTCTATCATTGACGAAACAGGACCGCAATCGAAGCAGAAATCGCAAACATATATTGAACCAGCGTAATTAATGACAAGCCGTCGTCAACGTTACAGCGGTATATCCACCGCGTCATCATGTGTCCGAGTTGACCCGACCGTCGTATCCGGTCACGTAGGTGAAACATTTGCGCGTTTGCTTGTCCGAAGGCGAATGAATTTCAAACGTAGTATGGTTACGACTTCGACTGCGTAGGTCATTGGTTATCGATGTCCTTTCGAGTAAGAGGCAGCCACGGCACGCTCGATAACGGTTCTTCAAGTTTGCTCAACATGGCCTACTGGTCAATAATCACGAGTCGATTATGGTATTGCGCCATGTTAACCGAAACCCCTTAAATGGTAGTCATTATTTCTTTTATCAATCGGCACACAAGCTCGGGAAGAAGCCAACAAACAATAGCGTTGGTCGCGCATTCCATGATGCCAGCCGCAACGAAGAGTTCTTCGGTAGCGTGGGATATCACGAAATCAACAAAATCGTCAGTCGTTGCTTCAGTTTTGCCAGGTTCTGCAGCGCAAGTACGACTATTAATTTCATGCAGAAATTTTAACAATCAACGATGGCATTAAGTACGCATATATCGATTGAAGCCGGAGATTCGGTAGAATGTCATTCGAAAATCAGCATATTCGCATAATATAGGTGAATAACCAACATCAGTATTGCCCGTGACGCAGTATGAATATTTCGAGATACCGTTGTATTCCTCGGTGTCGCGGAAGACGAGCTCGTTTAAATGTGATTGTCCTCGTGATGGGAGAGTGAAGGATGAGGAAAACATTGATGACATAATTGCCGCATCGACAGAAAGGAAGAATGGCCCCAATAATTATCACGCACACGCCTTCAGCGTTCATTGTTTCCGCTTTATATAAACAAAGAAAGTCAAAGATCTTTCTAAACCGTCGATTATCATAATTAGAGTCCAAGACGCCGATGTCATTTCACGTCCACTGAAGAAATGGTATCATGAAATGCAGACAGATTATTTTGACACAGAGTAAGAGTCCGGGTTAAATTGTTTTGAGTACATGCCATCCTAAGATAGACTCGATGGTCGACCGTTGACTGGTTTCAAATATCTCGAACGGGCCTGTACCGAGTAACCGTCATATGGTCACGCTTATGATGGCGTTAAACAAACAAAATAAAACCATAGATAAACGATCAGCGTTCTGCGATTTTAATGAAAATGTAACATCAATAACCATTGGTAATAAAGTCAAGAAGGGGAGAAAACGCGACGCACCGAAATATTGGCATTTCAGTACAGTGCGACGACAATCACATGTTTATTGCTGGTAACCCTCATCGTATATGTTGCCTTTATGTTTATATGTCATCGAGACCAGAGCTACAGGCCAGATGATGGCATCTTTCCCATGAACAGTTCTGCAGCGCACGACCGAGAGATGCTGAGCCATTTCATTACGTCAACAGAAAAAGAAGTCCAATAACAGAGTTTCGAAGATGGGCGACTCCTAAAGTCAAATTACGATTACGCATTACAAATCGTTGTTTTTCAGCACACGAATGATGGCTTCGGTGCGAACAGTCGATGAATGTATCGTCATGTTAACGGTGGCAGCGCATTGATCAAAAGAAAGATTATCAACGCAGAAGTCTCGTTCAAACGAGAATAAACCTGGTTGTCCAACAAGTCGCCGGTTACGACAAGGTATAAGCGTGAAGCACCTGTCGCCTTCCTGGTTCATTATGTATAGTTGAAAGCGTAAGATGTTCTTCACGACATGGAGACGTTCTTCACGTACCAGCCAACCGCAGCAATCGTCACAAGACAGTATTGTGAACCAGAAACAATGAATTGTTAGTATGCAATCAGTCGCGCGATATAATACATAACTTCGTACTCAGCAGATATTCGAAAGATGCTTTGCAGTGCTTTTCCGATACCGTGATTACCGACACGTTCGCCAGTTTCTGGCTTGCATAAAGCAGAAGAACTGCCAGCATGACAGCCTAAATAAGCAATAACAGATACTTTACCATAAACAGTACATAATACCACAGCACTACATGATCAATATAGTCAAGCGTAAAACACTACCTTTAACGAAATATTTCCGGTCATTTAATGCCGTTACGTCATTACCAAGCTCAAGCCGTTGATTACCCCGTTATTACTGAATAGTTGAATTTCCGTAACAACGCTGGTTCAGTATGAAGCAAAGACCACCAAATTACAACCACTTCAGAGTGATACCAACAAAGACGGTTTTCGATGGCACTCTATATAATAAATATTACGATACCTTATCACAGAATAGGTCACAACGATTTATGACGCGGTATATCATGAATATTTGTTGAGCTGACCTGCCCTCAGCCATGTATTGATTGATTTTGTGGCCAAATATTAATGTCAAAGCTCCGTTATCAGACTTACTCGCTGTTCAATGAAACAGTTTCCAAATGTTCATGAACAAATCAGCCGTATTGCATAAATTATTACTGAAGACAGAAATTTTTGTATCACCCTGAGAGAGAGTGTATTTATTCACAGTATTTTACATATTCGCCACTTTATGTTTTACAACGCCGGTCAATACAGTCACCATTGAGTGCCTTCCTCCGGTAGTCAAACCAACCTTACTGGAGATGGGACTTGCCCCAGGGGAAGGCACAGCACCCGATCAAGAATATCTTGGTCAAACCAGCTGAAAAACACACTACTAGATAAGGCTGATGATGAGCCTTACCAAACTGACTGTGCCAGGATCACCCGAACCCTCTCTGCCGCATACTTTAATCTGTAAAACATAATACAACAGCTGCATGTACACCAAACCATTTATGTAATGGTGATATTGAGAAATGCAGCCGAACGTTGTAAAAACACATATTCGTCAAGGAAATAATGGCAGATATGTAAAATACTGTGAATGGCATGGTATTACACTCTCTCTCAGGGTGACAAAAATTTCACAATATTTCAATCCCAGTCGAGGCCACTGCTGTGACCATTAGCGGTTAGTAGTCATATACTCCTAATTTATGCAATACGACAGTTTGTTCATGAACATTTAGAGCTATTTCATTTATAAAAGACAACAAAACTCATAAAATGCGATGAGAATTAAGTCTATTAAACAGGTACTTTTGACATTGTAATATTTATCTAAATCAATCAATACATTAAAGCAGGGCATGCTTGACTGTGATTTCTGTCATCGCAAGGGATACAAAACCGAGGTGTCTCAGCTTTCAACAAATATTCATGAGTATATTCGCATTCACCAAACTGGCATCGTTTTAAAATGACCTATTCAAATCTGGACTGACGGCCCAAGGTATCAGTAATATTTAATATATAGGTGCCATCGAAAAACCGTCTTTTGATTGGTATCACTTCTAGAAGTGGTTCATAGATTTGTTGAGTGCTGCTTTCGCTACTGAATTAGCCGTTGTGTTACTGGAAATTCAACTAATTCAAATAATAGCAGGGTAATCAACAACAGACAATGTGTGGTATTAGCAACATTAAATAATTGAAATATTTCGATTAAAAGTGAATGTTTTACATATTCTGTGAAGGTATCATAGTGAGTCTGTAAGTATTATATACTGTTTATATTTAAAATATCTATTGGTATATTTAAGAGCTGTCAATATAGCAGTTGCTTCTGCTGCGGCAAATAGAGCTTGAACGTAATCGAGGAGATATTAATCAGGATCCAATTAAAGCCTCACAAGCATCTTCGGGTCTATCTGTAGGTACAGAGTTGTATGTATTATATCTACTTTTTGACTGATTAAATTCTTGCATATACTGTAATTCATTTATTTCTGGTTCCTGAAAGGTATACCTGTGTCTGTGACAATTGCCGAGGGACAGAAGCAGGTACACGTGAAGAATAGTCTCCCAGCTCGTGGTGAGGGCTTATCTTACACTAGTAGCTCTTCTCCCATGTGGACCAAGGGTAGAATAGGTCTTCACGCCCCTTTGCTAGTCGTAACAAGCCGAACGATTTGGGCAACCTGTTGGACATGGGTTGCGTCCCTGTCGGTTTAGGACGGGATTCCTGCGGTTGATGTCTTTCTTTGTCCAATGCACTACTTACCGGTGGTATGGTGGTCCCGATTCTATCAATTGACTGTTCACGCCAAGCCATGTGATTTTTTTGTCCAGTCGTGGCAAAGAAAAACTGTAATTTGTAAATGCATAATGTATATTCATGCAATTTGACTAGGGTCGTATGCTCAGAAGGCTCTGTTGTGGACTTCTTTTTTTCTGGTAACATGTAAATAAACTCAAGCATCACGGTACATTGGAAAATCTACAGGGACACAACTCGTCAATTCGTGCAACACAATGAAGTAAGACCTGGGAGCTGATGCATAGGAAGACCACCATCATCTGGCCTATAGCTCTCTAATGATCTCGATGGCCATAAACTATAAAAGTAACTTATATACGATGAGGGTTGGAACACTTAGCAATAAACATATGGTCATCGTCCGCACTCTTGTACACAAAATACCAACAATTTCCCGAAGCTATTGCGTCCTAGCGATTTCGCCATGCACTTCCCCTTCACGGATAATAGAAACTATTACAAATAGTTATTAATGTTACATTTTCATTAAAATCAAGAACGCTATTGATCAGTAGGGAACAGCAATAACATTTACGCGACTGATAAGTTCTATGGTCTTTATTTTGTTTGTTTAACGCCGCACTCAGCATTATTCCAGCCATATGGCGGGGGTTTGTAAATAATATAGTCTGGGCCAGACAACCCAGGGATATTTATAAACCAAGTCAACGAGTCTGACCATCCGAGTCGCCTCTTAGGACAAGCATAGGTTGCTCAAAACCAATTCCAACCCGGATCGCCTCTGGTAATCTACCAAATAATCTGTCACACGGGTTCGGGCCACGACCATCAATTTTGGACGGAGAGAATAAGAAAATGACATCGATAGAAGGGGCCGATCTTGGACTCTAATTACGCTTAATTAATCGACAGTTTAGAAAAGATCGTTTTGACTTTCCGAATGCCAACTTGAAAGATTTGTTTTATATAAATACCAAATGTGTGTGGGCATGCAGATTTGGGCGTGGCAAGAACAGTCGTGTGAGGACCCGTTCTTCCTTCTGTCAATGCGACGTTATGGTCAATGTGTTTTTTCCTGCGCCATCAATCCTTCCTCTCCCATCACGGGGACAGAGCCCACGACAAACAGGCTTCCTAATTCGATACGGTCTTCCGACCTACAGGGTCCCAACTGGTTATCTCAACAGAAATGTCCCCATACCCGTCCACAGACAACATGCAGTGACGTTCTGGTCGTTATTGCCATCCCACCCTATATTATTACAGATATGCCTTGTTGCCTTCCGAATGACGTTCGTTGGGCACCCGTGAACGACTTTCCACAGAATCCAGCATGAATCTTGTCTCATGTACATTACTTAATACCATCGTTGATTGCTAGAATTTCTACGCAAATTGTCTCGTCATTACTTTGCACTGCAAAGACCTGGCAAAACAAAACAGCATTTTGATAACTTGATTTGGTTCAATACACGTTGGTTTCAGCGAGTATCTTACCTTACTTCGCAAGAAGGCGACTCTTGTTGCGGTAGCATCATAGGTACACGATAACATATTGTTTGTTACAGCTTCTTTCTACAGGCTTGACATTGTGTACCGATTGATAAAAATAATGGCTACCATTTAAGGGTTTTTTTTCAGTTCTTATACAGCACAATATCACATTTCACGTATATCAATCGTGGTGTGTGCATAAATTAAGGTATGGTGAACAAAGCAGAGGAACCATTATCAGGTACGTACCGTGGCTACCTCTTACGTCAAAGGACATCAGAATGTAATGACCACTCACACATTAGACAGAGTCAGAGATCATGAAAGCCACATACTACATAATCCAGCCCGGGCCAGGTATTACCCGAGGAGTCCCCAAGGTCCCCTTGATGTTTTTCGGACAAAATAAAACCTTATAAGGAATGTTTCACCTACTGCTGTGACATGACTAGTTATTGGTCAAGTCAACTCAACGTTTCTTTTGTTATTACACATGGCTGACGCCAGTCTTGGTTGTACTTGCAGTACCTCTATAATATATGTTTTGTTGACTGACAGCCAGAATCCATTCTCTTATCCATTAATTACACTAGTTCAATATATGTTTGCATTTCTGTATTCTACTGGGTTACTGTTTTCGGAAATCAATGTCTGACTCCTGACAAATGGGAACGTTGCCCATTTCAGATGAAAATATTTTACCAGCCTTTGATCACATCATTATCGTGATTTGCTACGGGCAGAGTACTCAGACAATGGCATATGAAACACGACAGTGACAAAAGCTCCCAACCCATTAAGAAATATCACTTTTATAAGACACAAATCAAAGGTAACTAACGCTCAGTCGATAGCTACATCTATGTCAAGAGCAGCAGCCCCAGTATGCGGACATTCTCGATCTGACCGCCGACCGGTGTGAGTGTCCAGTATCTGTATGAAGGGCCACCTCCTCGTGGTGGGTGCTGGGTCACGCTAAGAGCCCTTCAACCCCCGTTGTGGACCCGGGGGATATTAGGTCCACCAACCTGTTTGCCGTGGAGTTGCGCCCCTGTGTCGGTGGAGGAAGGGATTCTGGTGGTTGAGGGCACTGGTTCCAGGAACAGTGTTCCTTTGCCCAACACACCACTTCGGCCCTAACTTCACCTAGACGGGTGGTTGAATGGGCCCGGTTCAACCAATCGGCTGGTCACGCCAAGCCCTGTGCATTGATTACATTATGGAATGTTGCACAAAATTTTGAAAATTGTAACTTACTCTTTTTTAAAGTCTTGGCGATTTTTGAGGAATTAGAATTTCAAATATACTTTCATGTTTTTGCCTAGAGTCGTATGCCCAGAAGGCGGTGGCTCATGGGCCAATCAGGTGGAATAATTACTTTTGTATTATTCTGCGTGCGTATATCATCCGGGTATCTCTGGTGCTGCAGGCTGGAGACCCGCCTGCTTTTAGCATTGTCCTTGTGATACTCCGTGGTGGGTGGGGAGCTCGGATGACGAAACAATATAACCTTACCATGGCTTACGAACCCCCCCTCAAACAATCAAAGCGTCCTCTTGATACTACTGATCCTGATGTTAACAACCAAAGACTGTCCACCTCTATTGATTACTGGCCACGATTTATTGTGATTGAGACCACTGACAATACTCCATTAAAGCTGAACCCTTTGCCGTATCTAAAGGCATACAAGGCATTGCAGGAGATGTGAGAAATGTTAAACGTTTACGTACTGGCTCTTTACTTGTTGAATGCACTAAGAGGCACCAGGCAAACAACCTCCTTTCAACTAAATCATTTGTCGGAATTCCAGTTTCAGTCTCTGCCCACCGAACACTTAACACCAGCAAGGGCATTGTGAGAGACCGTGATAGACTTTTTGCTGATATGATGGAAATTGATATTGCCTCTGAGATGAAGGACCAAGGTGTGTTATTCGTCAAACGTTTCACTACCCGAAAATACAACCAGATCCAACAAACCAACACTTACTTGTTTTCATTTTCTACTCCAACTGCTCCAAAGTCAATCAAGGTTGGTTACTGTCACATCAAAGTGGAAACGTATATTCCGAATCCACTGAGATGTTTCAAATGCCAAAAGTATGGTCATGGTGTAAGTACTGCACATTGTCTGTTGTGTGTGCTCACTGCGGTGAGAAGACCCACACAACAGAAGATTGTGACAGTGATTACAAGAAATGCACCAATTGTTCAGGAGATCATTCCTCTTTCTCTAAAGAGTGTCCAATTTGGAAGCACCAGATGGAAATTAACAGGATTAAGTTTACTGAAAATATTAGTTTTGCCGAAGCAAAACAACTTGTTCAAAGATCTGACCCACAGGAAACATATGCTTCAAAAACCAAAACACCGTCTGAGCCATCCACTAAAGTTTCTAAATCTTCTTCAGGTTCCCAAACCAACTTGACTTGGGTGAACACCGATTCTCCACAGATTTTCTCACCTGCAATATCTACTCAGACTGCTGAGCCACTTCCTGCCAATTCACTAAGTCAGTCAGGGTCAGCTTCTGTGCATAGTTCATCATCACAGCCACCCACAAAGTCTCAATCTTTGTCTAATGTAAAACAAGTTCCTAGAGGAAAAAATAAACCTAAGCCTGATTCTTCACAAAAGCAAAGTGGCAGAGCCCCAAAAGGGTCTGAAAATAAAATCAAACTTTACAACAAATACGGATCACTTCGAGGATATGGACGTGTCCGAAAACGTCCAATCTAGGGCACGAAGCTTGTCGCCCTCCAAAACAGTGCGGGGTAGATCCCCAGTAAATCCCCCGAAAAGATAGTTTATTCCAACACCATCGTACAGTGGAATTGCAGAGGACTACGGCATAATTACAATGAGTTACAGTTATTAGTCCAGGATTGTATGCCGTCAGCATTTTGTCTGCAGGAGACTTATTTAAAGCAGACGGATCTTTTTGACCTACGTCATTTCAATTCTTATCATTATTTCTCACCTCCAGGTGACAGGGCCACTGGAGGTTCTTCAATCTTAGTCAAACAGAATGTTATCCATAGCCCTATTACACTCACTTCTAATCTTCAAGCAGTTGCAGTGCGACTAACTTTACACGTTGCATTTACATTATGCTCTTTGTATATCTCACCATCTTCAGTCATTCAGAAGACTGATCTTCAAACTCTGTATGACCAACTCCCTAAACCCTGTATTATTATGGGGGACTTAAATGGCCACAACCCACTGTGGGGTAGCATAAATACAAACGCTAAAGGTAAACTACTGGAGGAGTTTTGTTTAGACAATGATTTATGTATTTATAATGATGGTTCCAACACGTATTTACACCCTGGTACAGGAACCTATTCTACTCTCGACTTATCAATCACGAATTCAGAATTACTAAATGAATTTGAATGGTCAGTCCATGATGACCTATGTGGAAGTGACCATTTTCCGACTATACTAAAACCTGTAAACCCATCTGATATTACTCCATATTCGAGATGGAACTTTAAAAAAGCTAACTGGCCTTTGTACCAAGCTCTGTGTTGTAACAGACTTAAACCCGAACTCTTTATAGAATGTACTGATCCTATAAAAGATTTCTCTGATGAACTTATTAACATTGCTGATGAGTGTATCCCCAAATCCTCTGCAATTCCACACATACGAAAACCATGGTTCACCAATGAGTGCAAACAGGCTAGGAGGGCACGGAAGAAAGCTGAGAATTATTTCCGTCGCCATCCTATGGTCCATAATTTGAATAAATTTAAAATTATAAATGCTAAGGCACGGCGTACCTTCAAGCAAAGTAAACGTCAATCCTGGCGAACTTATGTCTCAAAAATAAATTCACGAACGCCGATATCAAAAGTATGGAATATGATCCAGAAAATAAAAGGTAAGGGTTCTAAATCTAGCATTAAGCATCTGAAAGATGGAGACGAATTATTAACTAGTCAATCTGATATTGCAAATAAACTTGGAGAAACTTTGGCCAAACACTCTTCCTCATCGAATTATTTACCTCAATTCCAAAATTATAAAACAACAGGAAAGGAAAACTATTAATTTCAATTCAGATAATGGGGAAGATTACAATGAACTGTTTTCTATTCATGAGCTTCATACTGCTCTTGATCAAGCTCATGATACGGCTACAGGTGCTGATAACATACATTATCAGCTCCTGAAACACTTACCGGATTCATGCTTAGAAACCCTTTTAAACATTTTTGATGATATTTGGACTTCTGGACAATTTCCTTCTTCATGGCACGATGCTATTATTGTACCCATCCCTAAACCTGGACGTGATCATACTGATCCTTCGAATTATAGGCCAATCTCGTTAACTAGCTGCGTCTGCAAGACCATGGAACGCATGATAAATAATCGACTTGTGTGGTACTTGGAAACTAATAACCTTATAACAGACATTCAATGTGGTTTCCGTAAAAACAGAAGTACTATCGATCATTTAGTGCGTTTAGAATCCTTTATTAAAAATGCCATTATTAAAAAACAACATGCAGTGTCGATCTTTTTCGATTTAGAAAAAGCATATGACACCACATGGAAACATGGTATTTTAAGAGATTTACACGATTTTGGATTGAGAGGCCGTTTGCCTCTTTTTATATCACAGTTTTTAACGGACAGGCAATTTCAAGTTCGTGTGGGTTCTACCCTGTCTGATCATTACAATCAGGATCAGGGTGTCCCACAAGGCAGTATTTTGTCTGTCACTTTATTTAGCATTAAGATTAACAGCTTATCCAAGGTTTTAAATGATTCAATTGATGGATCACTTTTTGTGGATGATTTTAACATTTCTTGTCGCGGTAAGAATATGCATACTATTGAACGGCAACTACAGTTGTGTTTAAATAAAATAAATAAATGGTGTCTCGAAAACGGTTTTAAATTTTCTAAATCAAAACTAATTGCATACACTTCTGCCGTAAATATAAACCACATAAAGACCTGAACTGTTTTTAAATGGCACTCCCATCAAGGTTGTAAAAGAGGCCAAGTTCTTAGGTCTCATTTTCGACTCCCATTTAACTTTTCTTCCGCATATCAAATCCTAAAACTAAATGCCTGAAGGCACTCGATTTATTGAAAGTCGTGTCTAATTCAAGGTGGGAGGGATCAAGCTACGCTCCTACACCTTTACAGATCACTTGTCCGCTCGAAGCTTGATTATGGCTCCATCGTATATGGTGGAGCCTGTAAAAGCAACTTAAAACTCTTAGATTCAGTCCACCATCAAGGTCTGAGACTTTGTCTTGGGTCTTTTAGAACTTCTCCTATTGATAGTCTCTATGTTGAGGCTGATGAGCCATCCCTTACCCAACGTCGTATCAAACTCTCTTTACAGTATATAACAAAACTCTATTCTAACGAGTCTAATCCTGCATTTAACTGTGTTTTCAATCCTTCTTATGAGGAGTTGTACAACAAAAGCCTTCTCTTGTTCCGCCTCTTGGTTTAAGAATTAAACCATTTCTTTTCTGCTGCCGGCATTGAGCTGGAAAATATAGCTCCTTCCCGTCTTCTTTCTTCTCCGCCTTGGCAATTGGTTAGGCCACAAGTTGACCTAACATTAACAGCATTTAAAAAAGCAGAAACTAATGAATTACAATATAAACAAGAATATCATCAATTAAAAAGTCAATATAATACATATAAATCCTTATTTACAGATGGATCCAAGGATGGTGGCGCGGTGGCATGTGCCACTGTCATTGATCCAGAACAATATCTTCTCGTTTACCAGATAACAGCTCTATTTTTACAGCAGAAGCAAACGCCATATTAACAGCTCTTAAATATATTAATAAACACCGTAAATATAAACAATATATCATCTTTTCAGATTCTCTTTCTTGTCTTCAGGCTATTAAAAATATTTCTTGCAAACATCCACTTTTATTAGAAATTATTGAATTGAATAATGAGCTTGCTACTGGGCAGTGCGACATCGTCTTTGTTGGTTACCCAGCCACGTTGGCATTTCTGGGAATACCATGGTTGATCTTGCTGCCAAGGCAGCACTCAACAAATCTGTGACACCACTTCTTATTCCATACTCTGATTATAAAGCTGGCATTAGAACTTACATCCGTGATCTGATGCAGAAGAAGTGGACGCCCAAGTAGGTATTAATAAGTTACATGTAATAAAACCCTATATTGGTTACACCTACTTGGGTTGTCAGTCCAGATTTGAAGAGGTCATTATGCGACGATGTCGCATTGGCCATACCAGATATACTCATGAATATTTATTGAAAGGCGAAGATCCTCCGTTTTGTATCCCTTTGTGATGAAAGGATCACAGTCAAGCATGTCTTGCTTGACTGCATTGAATATTCCATCACAAGGGATAAGTATTTTAATGTCAAAACACTGAAGGATCTTTTTAATAATGTTAGTTCTCATTTAGTTATTGCCTTTTAAAAGAATTAGATTTGTTAACAGATTTGTAAATAGCTAAATATTTTATGATTGGAAGTTTGAATTAGTAACATAGATTGTTAGTGGCTGTATCCTCGAGGGGGGTTAAAGTACTGTAAAATTATTGTCCTCCTGAGAGGGTACGTAAGTCCCAAAACATTCAAAGTCAATTTCAACTTTCCGTTTTTTAATCGTAGAATATTTGTAATTTTAATGTATGGCTAGATATGTGTTAATTGCTAACGGCTGAGGGGATGATATAAATCCAGCTAGGGCCCATGCAGGAAGCAAATGTACTGTAAGTCCCCATGGTCCCTAGTATGGTGATCTACCTTCAGTTGTTAGCGATCTATAGCCCATTTTTAGATTGTATTGTCTTCTTTAATTGGAATATTTTAGCTTTGTTCGCTAGTTTTATATTGATATCTGTGATTATCTAGTATTTTTACTGTCCTTCGTCGGCAGGTTTTTATAATAACTATATATATTTCATTCTAATATCGAATGTTCTCGTCACGATATGGCTGAAATATTGCCGATGTGACGTTAAATATTAACTCTCTCATCCCAGTTTTAACTCCAAGGTTTATTCAGGAGCACCTATGATAATGAAATCTGCTATCAGTGTAAGGGAGGCAACTCTTCTTACATACATACATACATACATACATACATACATACATACATACATACATACATACATACATACATACATACATACATACATACATACATACATACATACATACATACATACATACAAACATACATTGGTTGTACTTGCAATACATACATTGGTTGTACTTGCAGTACCTCTATAATATATGTTTTGTTGACTGACAGGCAGAATCCATTCTCTTATCCATTAATTAAACTAGTTCAATATATGTTTGCATTTCTGTATTCTTCTGGGTTACTGTTTTCGGAAATCAATGTCTGACTCCTGACAAATGGGAACGTTGCCCATTTCAGATGAAAATATTTTACCAGCCTTTGATCACATCATTATCGTGATTTGCTACGGGCAGAGTACTCAGACAATGGCATATGAAACACGACAGTGACAAAAGCTCCCAACCCATTAAGAAATATCACTTTTATAAGACACAAATCAAAGGTAACTAACGCTCAGTCGATAGCTACATCTATGTCAAGAGCAGCAGCCCCAGTATGCGGACATTCTCGATCTGACCGCCGACCGGTGTGAGTGTCCAGTATCTGTTTGTAACAACGTCAGCAAAGTCGCAACTTCAGGCAGGAAAATTGCCTGGACAGATGAACCTTCATCAACTGACAATACAGGAAGTCTGTTTACTGATTTTACACAGAATACTGGATTCCTTGCAGCTAACAAACTCACTCCTGGACATAACTACAGACTACGACGGTGAGTAGAAGATTCATATATTGAACATGACATGGATATCTAGCATGTGTCACATCAAACAGCATTAGTTATAAATAGTCCCTTAAGTATCGAAGGAAGTGTAATGACCAACCATATAAAATGTCCTTTGACCGTGTTATTACATGCATCGTGTATATACACACTGAGATAGCCATACCATACAAACTAAATCGGTCCCTTCGTAATGTAATGCAAAAATGTCATCGCACTACATACGCAGTTTGCATATTCTCATGGGTAAATGATTGGTCAGCATTCTGGGGAACACATTGGATAGTTTGAGGTTTCATACCCAACTCGATTACAGTTTAGATATACTCTTTCACTAATATAGGCTATATTTAATAAAAGGGAAATACTTTGTGATACTACACTTAATTTGCCACAGATTTACCTTGTTTCATTTTAAGGAAAAGAGTTTTATGGATACTGGCTTCTTTGTTATTATGAGGAACACAACGGTTCAGACTCGTTGACAAAGCGGCCACAGACACATAGGACATTATAGTTGTAAAATAAACAAACATTTGTTTTACAAAAGACTCATATAAACACTTGTCCCAAAAATAGAATAGATATGCACGCTGATATATAGTTCGGTTCGTACATATTGAGAATTTCTCATCCCAGTTTTAACTCCAAGGTTTATTCAGGAGCACCTATGATAATGAAATCTGCTATCAGTGTAAGGGAGGCAACTCTTCTTACTTACATACATACATACATACATACATACATACATACATACATACATACATACATACATACATACATACATACATACATACATACGTACATACGTACATCCGTACATGCATACATGCATACATACATACATATAACATACGTACATCCGTACATGCATACATGCATACATACATACATACATACATACATACATACATACATACATACATACATACATACATACATACATACATACATACATACATACATATAGCGTCGATATCCAGTACAACTGCTCAAAGGCGCTTTGTTTTCTCTCTTGTTCAATCTCAACTCCCTGGGGATCATACAACTCTGGCTACCAACTAGGCGCACGAGAGACCTTACAAGACATGTCAGATTTAGAGCTACCGTCCCTGTATTTTAAGCAAACGACATTTTCCAATGTCCAAAATGGTTGTTGTTGTACAATGAGGTTATCAATGCTGTCCATACACTGTCAGAGAGAGCAGACACTCATCTTTCAACTGTGTACAGGGTTAAGAAGAATATTGAGAGTGGAGCTGGAACTGAGCACAAAAAGGAGCAGGCTAGTGAGGCCCAGAAATTGGATTTTGGAGACCGGGTCAGACTTGGTATTTTGGCTTCCACTGAGAAAAGAGTATATCCAGCATCAGGTATGAGATGCTAAATAGAGAGTCACCTAGTGTTTCTATATCTGCTATTACAGTCCGTTTGGGTTCAAATTCAGAACGATGAATGATTAAGTAACTCGAAATAGGAATAAGAGGACAAAAACATAAATAAGACACATATGGTCCTGAAATCTCTGTTCACAACAGGACCTGAATTCTGACGTTTTAGGATCGATGACGGAAAAGCTTGTTTGTGAAACTATCATGTAATATTGTTCTATTTTCACACATCACATCGAGGGGTGACAAACGGCTGATATGATAGTTACAGCTCTCTGATGATGAAATATCAATCAACAAAAGTATATTAGAGTGGTATTTATTACCAACGAGGGCAAACATATCGGGGTTCATATTTTTCATACGATACCCTAGGGCAAAATATTACTTTGTCATGTTGGCGTTACGTCATGAACAATGTTATGACGTCACCATTTCTTCTGTGACGTTGCGTTCTACATGTAGCGATGGCGGGTAGCCAGCCTATGTTTGAAAGTAGATTTGGGTATATTTTCCTCAATTTCACGACTTCGATAATAAACAGAATATTATATTCGTGCCAATGTCTCGCTCGGGAAATGCCAAAATTTAGGCCCTCGTGTCGTAAACATAGTTTGACATGGGCACTCATATCATATCCTCTATATATTCTGAGTGACGTATTTGACTTAACATAAACCAGTAAAGACTGTTACATACATTACAGTGTCACATTGACAGTTGCAGTCCTGGCGATGCCAATGTGCATGTCCTACAACAAAACAGAGGAGCTGATTGGCTACTACAGATACCTAGTGATCACAAACACACGGAGACTGGCCCTCAATATGTTCAGTCATTGACAAATTGCAACGTATGATGGATTAGGTACTGTGCGTCGGAGATGTCATATTTACAGATCCGAGTGACTTTCTGGTAATAAAATATCTGTTACCTTGTGTGTATTAGGGTGGTACATATTTTGATTCACTTTGAAACACGATTTCACTTTAAATACTCCAATATATACAGCCACATACAGAAAACATATACTGCAGTGTAACATGGACAGTTGCAGTCCTGGTGATGTCACTGCATATCCTACAACATAACAGAGGAGCTGATGGAGTACTACAGATACCCTACTACAGATACAGATCACCAACACAAAGGTCGAAGTCCTTGAGGAAGTGCCTTTCCCTGTCGTCACCTTCTGCAATCAGAGTCCGTATAACGTGGGCAAAGTAAGAGCAGCTGATATTCATCTTGAGGAATTCCTCAAGAATGTCAGTGTGTTAGATGGATTCGGATGACATTTAAACTGGAAGCACCCTGTACTTAATCATCCTACCTTTCGAGAGAGTTATTTGACTGGTGGAAACAGATCCGCATGGACCCAAAAGAGATGTTAAGTATTTGTTTGATGAATGGTGTTTCGTATACTGTTTGTTTTAAAAAAAATCATCTCACAAGGTGTTTTATCTATCATAAATAATGTTGACCCTATATATTTACAGAAATTTCGAAGAGAGGTTTCAGCCGTACGTGGTACACAGTAATAGAGAAAATGTTGTATTGGACTATAGTATTCTATGTAAATGATTATGTGAATGTAACATCTTTATCCGTGTCTTATTTGTGTCTATGTTAGCCAAGGAGACTTCCCACAGAAGATGCAGATATTATATTGAATGTTTGCAGAGCCATTTCTTCATGAGCCTTATATGACTAGCGAAGTTACTGTCCGACCTTTGGTTGTCGCGAATCCTAATGCCCTACGAAAGTGCGTTACAAATAAAATTAGATAAAATGGATGCAGCTTGCTCTTCATAAAGAGACACAAAGCGGGGTAACCATATGGTACTTTCAACGAAACAGGGAATCAAGGCAGTCATATAGTCTCGTGGCCGTATTTAACCTCGCTCTTGAATTAAAAAACAAACAAAGACCAATTACACGCCCCGCAACATAATGCGTCTTGTCCGTTCGTCCGATTGTCCAGTCCACAGAGCAAAATCCAAAACACACAACGGAGCTGCTCATAGGTGAGGTAAGCTCAATTAATACGTTCAGTATTTCCGACAGAATTTCTTACAAAAATATTTCAGTCAAGTAAGTAGTGAGACGTATAACTGACCACGATACATGATAGTGTGATACCGTTCTTTGAGTATTGCATACATAAGGTAACTGTGTTTAGACAGTATGCAAATCAGTGTGTGCCCATTATCTTTATTCATGTGCAATAGATATTCCTAAGTGGGTTTCCAGTAATGTATTTTGAAACCTACACGTCGGCGTTTCTTTGTGGCCAGGAAACCTGGGAGGTCAGATGGGATCTGTTTCGGATCTGACTCACAGAACGTGGAGAGTCCTTCCTCATTTTCTGTCTGTCCGTCTTCAGGATATGTTAACACAGCGGTGAAGTCAAACAAAACAAAACGTTGTAGCGCTGAAGAAATATGCAAGTATTTAGTTTGTAGATTTAGACAAATCAAACCGGGTTGCCTTGCATATTACAATTTGTTTTAAACATATTTCAATTTTGATGTCTCGATTATGTTGTTGTTGCTGTACAGCAAGTAATGTGCCACAAGATATGATGAAGTTACGAAAATTACTGAGTGAAGATTGTTAGAGTGATACATTAGAATTGATGGAGCCAAGGGTTTGATTGTAATAAGTGGTTACAATAGATATACGATGTCATTCCAGCTGTTAACGTAATGGCTGACTGTTTGGATAAATGAGGGTATATGTTATGTTGCTATACATTAAAGAAAACTAATGTCGTAGAGAATGCAGGAACCAATAGACTTTGTGATACCCCAAGGAGTGCGTGACATCATGGCATCATCTTAAAATGACCCCTTCAAAAATGTAGTGACAGCCCATGGATGTGTAAGATATTATGTTATTATAGTATAAGGTATCTATGTAACACCTAATAGCCGGCTAGTAATAAGTGTATGAAATCGGATGTTCATAGACTATTTGACTGCTGCCTTAGACGCGAATATATGATGTGGTATTGGCCATTAGCAAAATCATTATATAATTCAATTATTTAGATTGAAAGTGGTTGTTCTTATGATATATTCTGTGAAGGCACTTTAGTCAGTCTGAAAAAAATATATATACTGTTTATATGTGGAGTGCTTAATGATATATGTAAGAGCAGTTAATATCATTGCACTTGCTTTTGCTGTGACAAATACATCTAGTATGCAATGGGGCCACCATCATTGTATCCTTCTGTAGAAACAAATCTGTATGTATAATATTTACTGATTAAATCACTGCATATACTGTAATTCATATATTTCTGATTTCTTGAACTTGGCCAGTAAATGGTCTTCCCGTGTCTTTGCCAACTGCCAAGGAAGAGAAGTAGAAGACTCAAAGGAGATACCTTTCCTGGTTCAATATCAGCAGCAGAAATTAAAGGATTGATTCTTATTCTTTCTTTCCTATTGCAGAGGATTAAGAACACGGTTATATGTAGGTTTGAACTTAATAAAGTATAGTTTCGTGATTTATCTTAAAAATAGTTTGATACGTCGAAGTTTCAAAGATTGCTCATCAGCCCCGACGTAAAACTATCAACAGAGGGGGAGTTTGAAAAGACCCCAGGCAAAATTGCGGACCTTAAACAAACATTAAACAAACAAACAAACTGAATGAAATATCGTTGCAAGTACCTTATGAATGCAAACCTACTAATACATTAGTAGTTGAAATTTAAATTGCGGATACATATTTCTTTATTTAATTGACCCATCGATTGTGAGTTCCCATCAAAGCTGAAATACAGTGATATTGCCTAGAATTGTTGAGCACAGAAGAAACGGATTATACTAACGCAAGGCACTATTTACAAGTCGCAATGTAGATGCACGTGAATGTGCATCTGATGACTACATTCATTCTTTAAACTTTCTACAAGTTGGCATTTCGAATAATGCAACTAATTGACATTACAACACTTGACGGATTTCCTTTTTCTCACCAGCATCTTTTATAAAACCATTTGCCCCGAGGAATAACATAGAGGGATACGTCACCTTGAACCAGTGCTTATTTTAGATGGTGATTAATCAAAGATCGGGTCATCAGGCTCGATAGTCAGCGCGCTACTGTACTCCAAATACACAAATGGTTGTTCATACCTTTAGGTACTAGTTTCTTAGTAAAAACTTAGGTCATGCGACAGATGTGCTACAACTTTTACAATGTTCTTTAAGTGTACTTACACTGCAAGAACAATCATCAGCTATCTGGAGGAAATGATACCAAATTATCTAACAACTCATGCACCCAGGCATCCACAAATGTCCGGCGTTGGTGTTGAAGCCCCACTGGATAAGTGGCTCACTCTGAGAGGGTCAATTTGAAAGGGATTTAACCCCACAAAAAAGTTGTAGAATTTGTACTTTACTTTGCAAATGTTATCCGAATTATGCATATGACATCATACGTTTGGCAAATTTCTTAAAGGCAAACATGTATTCATAGCTAATGGCCATTACAGATCAACTAACACTTGTTAGAGGGCTACACGTAAGTCATAGTCTGGACTATAACTTGCCGGACTGCCATTTTTGTGGATGCCCCTGTGGCTGAGTAATTCAGATCGCCGATATGCTATGCTGTTGATGTGGTGCCTCCTTCTGATAGTGTGCATGCAAATTCCGGATTGGGCTCGACCAAAACTCAATACCTGATCTTTTACTTTACAAAGGAAGTGTAAACCCTAATATAACAAATGCTAGTACTAGGCTTCGCAGACAGCAGTATGTTACTGGAAAAAGAATGAAAGATTCTTCAGGTACCTGCAGTGTGAAGTGAATAGGTGGTGTATACAAAGGAGTACAAAGATGATTATGTACCAGAAATTGTAGAACGTTACACATTTTAAAGGCCCGTCAATCAGAAAATAAGAGCTTCCTTCCGATGTGGAAATATGTTAGTGGCCTTTGATCATGCCATTTTGTTCATGTGCAATGTGCATTGTACTCAAACAAAAGCATCAGAACCATGACAGCAACTAAGTCCCCAAATCTCGTTTGGAAAATCACTGACTAATAAGCGCAAAGAAAGGTAAACAATGCAAAATTGATTGGTAGATTGCTATAGCGGCAGCACCGTTAAGCCGACATTCACGATCTGACAGCCGGGCGGTGTGAGTGTCCAGTATCTGGCTGTAGCAATGTCAGCAAAGATCGCAACTTCGGACATGAAAGTTGCCTGGATAGATGAACCTTCATCTACAGACAATATAAGAAGTCTCTGGACTGATTTCACACAGAATACGGGATTTCATGGAGCCAATAAACTCACCCCTGGACATAACTACAGACTGCGATGGTGAGTAGAAGAATAGTATATTGAATATACCATGGTTAACTGGCGTTGCAGTCAATGTTAATGATTGACAAAAGAGTTGTAATAGTGGTTGTGTTACTTACATCAGCATGATAAATGTATAAAGTATCAATGGGAAACGATATAAACTGTTCTTCCTTCTGCTTAGAGAAGAAGAACGTTTACGTCCCGAGCATAGGGAAATTGTAACTATATAGTGAACACACTATGGATAATTCGCGTTGCAGTCAGTGGCGGTGATTGAGTTACCTCCATCAGCATGAATGACTAAAGGTATCAAAGGAAATGTTCTAATTACAATATGATAACCAGTCTAAAATTCATAGTATATGTATCGTATATGTACACTCTGAGATAAAGATACAATACAAACTCAATTAGTCCTTTTGCCATGTAATGCAAAAACGTCATCGAGTTATATGGCTAAATTATTCCCTGTGCTGGGTACTAGTATTTGCTAGTTGAAGGTTTGATATATGCCACGGGAACAATTTGGATTTTTTTTTCACATTTACATGCTGGACTCATTTATATTAAGGATAAATATATTTATATGAAGCTGAATTTCTCAGATTTGTTGTTTTGTGGCTGTATTGGATTCTGTAATTCCGTCACGAAACACTAAAAGAGACCATGCAGAATCCAAACAAAAGAACCTTTATCTGACGAAATATAGCTTCCCGTTGATAATGAGCAAGTACTTTCCTGGTTGGTGTGATATATTACTGGGAACAGCGACAAAGATGGAAGATTAGATTAAGTCATCCGTCTATATTTCTTAGTAGCAGTTATGCCACTGTCTAATAGAAAATGTGTTGTTGGGACTGTATCGATTGACGACTCCCGGATACTGTGCTGTAATATATAATGGGTACAGTCTTATACAAGATGACACGTTTAGTTGTCATTTGTCATAGGTATCATACATCATACTTACTTCATGCAGAATAAATATATATGATAACGACACTATCACCTTGTGTGTTTTGGGATTGTATATGGAGCTGTAGGGTTGCCAAGAGGTGAATGTGTTCGCCAGTCACACTGAAGACAGGGTTCGATTGTATACATGGGTGCAAAGAGCGCAGAAGTCCATTTCTAGTGTTCCCCGTCGTGATGTTGTTGGAATATTGTTAAAAGCGGCAATATACCATACACTCTCATTCACTGGGATGGCATATATATTCTGTATCAAGTAGACAATTTATTTCACTTAAAATTATGTTTCAATGAAGACAGTTACATATCTGAAAACAAAACTCATCACTGTTCCACACACATTCCAGTGTTACATGGACAGTTGCAGTCCTGGCGATGTCAGCATATATGTCCTACAACATAACAAAGGAGCTGGTAGACTACTACAGTTACCCAGTCATCACGAACACAAAGGTCGAAGTCATTGAGGAAGTGCCTTTCCCTGCCGTCACCTTCTGCAATCAGAGTCCGTACAACATGAGCAAAGTAAGAGCAGCTGATCCTCATCTTGAGGAATTCCTAAAGAATGTCAGTGTGTTGGGTGGATTCAGAGGACCCGTAAACTGGAGCAACCCTGTACTGAATCGGCCTATCTTTCGAGAGAGTCAGTCACTTGGCTGGTGGAAAAATATACACATGAACCCAGACGATATGTTATATGCGTGTTTGATGAATGGTGTTATATATGAACCATGTTGGTCGGTGATGAAGCCTGTGTTTACCACCTTGGGCTATTGTGCCACTTTCAACTGGAATGCCTCTGATGTAGCAACGGTGCGTGTAGCTGGTTCAGATAACAATCTTCTCATTTATGTGAAAGTCGATCAGATCAACTATGTGTTGGGTTCTCAACTCTCATCTGGAATGAAGGTACTTACCATGATATATTACAAGAAAGGGAGGGGGAATGAAACGTAATTATATTTCTTCAGTAACTTCATGTCATCATAAACTAAGATTAGAATATTCTCCATGGTTATGATTCGGATGTCACGGATTGACAATATGAATGATATTGTTTCTGGGAACATAATTTTCCAAAGTATATACATTGATTCAGCAGTGATGATTAAGTGAGGTTGTTTGTTTTAACAATAAATGATTTTTTTCAATGGTGAAAGGTAATCCTGCACGATCCTCGTATTCACCCAGACGTTGCGGGAACCTCCTTCCTGGCAGCTCCGGGTACAACAACTAATGCTGTTATTCAGAGATCAACGGTACGCCCAAGATGTCTTCCAACTGTCATGGATGTTAACCACAGTCGCCTGGTCGAGACTCGGTTGCAGGCCTTTCAAAATCTCCTAATGGTTCCAATGAGGGAATACGGTTTGGTTTATTGAGGTGTGGCGTCGACATGCATTGTTTGAAATGGCAAACACTTTCTGTCATCTATTTTGCCTCGGCGTGTCATTGTCTCTCACATATATTTCCTGGTGTTCACTCTCAAACAAGGCGCCATGGACGTCTTCATTATAACTTTGTTCCAAACGCCAGTTTTCTGTTTTTTAGTGAGTTGGGTTTTACGCCGCTTTTAGCAGTATTCCAGCAATACCACGGCGGGGGCCACCAGAAATGGGCTTCACAAATCGTCGTGCTGTTAGGAGATCCTGATGTGCAATAATACATTATAAAATATATCTTGTTCATTTTATATTCCTTCTTGACTTTTCTTTGTGACATATTCTGTTACAGTACAAGTACTTACCGCCGCCTTATCGGGCTTTCAAGAACCGAATTTGTGTGGATACATTGGATCCTTCATTTAACAACACCCTGAAGCACTTCGACACATATACGTATGAAAACTGCCTTCGAGAGTGCATGACAAAGATAACATACAACATATGTGGTTGTGTCGCCATATCCGATAACCGTAAGCACATAATCAGTTGAATTAACAAACAAATACAAAACCGCCTAGTTATCTTTTATAACTTTTCATTTGGAGTCGTTCTGTTCTGTTCAAGTTGATTCTAATTACATAAGCAATTTTTGTCTGCATACATACACTCATTGATGCATTTACTAAAGATGCTGTGTCTTTTCTTCAAATTTTCATTCACTTATGTCTGTTTCTAGGAGCCATTGGACAATATTGTTCTATTTATAACCTCACGAAATGCTATGCTCCGGTATATGGTAAGTACTGTTTATCCTCTGTAGCTTGAATCATTTATTGTCTGCTATTGACGTTATGGACATGGATAAATGGGAAATCGTGATCACATTCTTTAATATTTGTTGTCAATGTCACTTATTGATTTAATAATGGATGTATTTACTAGCATTAAAAGTTAGCAAAAATATCAGTGAGTTCCTTGATTGAAAATTTCGTCTTTGAAAAATAATTCTATAGCCGTTTTCACAATGGATTTAAAAGCGACAATGCTATCTTCACAATGGCTTGCTAAAACATTTAGACATATCTGGTCACATTGTAGGATATGTGATGAAGAATGCGACGATTCGGACACAGTGTGATTGTCAACTACCCTGCTCATTCGAGGCATATAATGTGAAGGTATCGTCTTCAAAATACCCATCAGATGTCTCTGTTCAAATGATTATGGATATTTACATGACTCCGGATGAAGAATATATCACGTGAGTACACACAAAAATGTAGCAATCACAAAAATAGAAGGTGTATTCGATTTCAATGCATAGGTCACTGTGTAACCTGGTTTATTTTGTGTGTCCTCGTGGCTCGAAGGCATCAGTCCTTCTTTATGTACTCTCTTGGTCAATGGGAATATAACTCGTTTCGTTTGACTATGACCGTTTCTTACGACGTGAGGCTATTTTAGAACTGAGAAGCTTCAGTCATCCACTCTGGAATCGTCGCTCACTTTGGAAGTAATAGTAATAGTTTTTGGCCGCTTTTAGCAATATTCCAGCAATCACGGCGAGGGACACCAGAAATGGACTTCAAACATTTTATTCATGAGGGGAATCGAACCCAGGTCATCGGCGTGATGAAGAAACGCTTTAATCACGAAAGTTGTAAACATGAGCAAAATACAGCACAAACTCTCTCAATAATTATGCTTATTCACAGCTGATTCTCATCATAATTGTGACCTGTACACTATTGGGTATATATGGTTCTATCCAGAGATCATTGTGTTGCCAGCATTTGCTCTTAGAGTAACCATAGAGATAAAAGCATTGTCAACTTTAGGGCTTGACAAAGCTGTCGTTTTAGTTGCAGATTATATGCTGGAGGCAGCAGATTGCATGAAACATACAGTATATTAGCCTCCCAAATCTCAAAATTTTTGGCGAGTGGCATACGTCTAAGGATGTCTTATCTGTTATAAAAATAGAAACCCTATTCAAAATTGAAATATCAGTATCGAAATATTCTCGAATATTTTGGAATTTATTATGCGTTACGTTTCCTGATCACGTGATTTTGTTTTGTTTTGGTCTTCAGTGCTAGTCCGATAACTAATTGTGTACTCAGATAAGTGGAATTTAACTGTTCATTTAGAGAAGCGTAACACGGTTGTTGCTTATTATGAGGAAATAAATGTCACAATAAAGGGGCAAATCCACGAAACGTGTAACTTTACCATCCACAAAACTTGATTCAGCTGGCAAAATGTTCATCTTACCAACATGTAAAATTGGGTAACGGAAATGAATTACATTTCATGTTAATATGTCTAGCTGATTAGAATGAAATGTAAGATTGAAATGTCTACCACATAATTTTTTTAACACATGAATACTGTGCGTTTTAAAAAGATATTCTTCGTAAACGGCGTTTTACCTATCATAAAATTAACATAGAAATACAGATTTTGTATTGAATGAGTGAAGTAGCAATTCACCCTTTTTATGAACATTTCCTCATGAATATAAAATTACTAGCAAAATAACTCCCTCTTCGACAACTACCCGTCTTTTTGGAACAGCTACTGCCAAACCTGGGGTTGCTGCAAAGCATAGTGCCCCAGGAAAGAGCTGTACGAATACTATTACATAAAATGGACGAAGCTTGTCCATCTTAAGGAGAGGCAGATTGTTATCGCAAGCGACTTAGCCGTGTAAAACTTGCAGAGAAACAGGGGCACAATGGGCTCCGTGCGTCGTCACGTAAATCTCGTGACCGTCACACGCCACGTTTTGAGATTGCTATTCTTTAACAGTGTCGGCGAACATTTTTGTCTCTTATCAAAATACAATTGAGCACGCTTTGCTTCACACCTTTCGAATATTTTATCATGAATCTTTCCATTCCTGTCACACAAATACTATCATTTCAGAAAGAACTTTCTCGAGGTAAGACTTTTCTATGAGGACCTGATCGTACAGTCGACGGAGCAAATTCCAAAGTACACAACTGAGTCTCTCATTGGTGAGTACACTCATGATCTTCATTATTTCAACGGGTTTTCTGACAAAGTATAGGAAAGTATTGAAGTACGACTGACCACAATATATGACGGTGTGATCCTGTTCTTTTAAGTCAGCTGCTTCCTATTGTATTCATTTATGTAGAATTTATAGAGATTTTCCTAAGCAGGCTTCCCAGTTAACCTATCACTCATCCCACACTTTTTTGTGTTGCCAGGAAACTTGGGGGGTCAGATGGGCATCTGTCTCGGAGCCAGTATCTTGACTGTCACAGAACTCGGAGAGTTCCTCTTCATTGTCTGTCTGTCCATCTTCAGAAGATGTAAGCGCGCCGGCGAAGTCAAACATGTCAAACCTGTGAAGCAATGAAGAATATGCAGGTTGTTTAAGAGGCATTTAGACGTTGTCATTAACGACCGGACAGGGTTGTCTTGTGCATTATATTTTTTGTTATTCTCTTCATCGGTGTTTCGATTGTGGTGCTGTTACCGTCGGGAAACTTGTGTGCAACTAGGTACGATGTTGTTATGCAGCTAAGAGCTTAAGTGCATCAAGAGCGATCAAGTGACAAATGGACGGAGCCTTGGATTTGATTGTAATGTGTGGTTGGAATAGATGACTAATACATATATATGTTGTGATTCCATTTGATAGGTAAGGGATCCTCAAGGGGTGCTAAAGTATTGTAAAATTATTGTCCTCCTGAGAGGGTACGTAAGTCCACAAACATTCAAAGTAAATTCAAATTTTCCAGTATTTTTAATCGTAGAATATGTGTCTTTTTAAATGTATGGCTAGATTTGCTAACGGCTGAAGGGATGATGTAAATCCAGCTAGGGCCCATGCAGGACGCAAATGTACTGTAAGTCCCCATGGTCCCTAGTATGGTGATCTACCTTCAAATTTACAATCTATAGCCTATTTTCATATTGTATTGTCATTTACAGTTCAAACATATATATTAGATTTAGTTACTAGTTTTAAATGGATATCTGTGATACACTGGTAGTTTAACTGTTCTTCGTCAACAGGTTTTTAATTTCTAACTTTATTGATCTTTAATATAATTATAAATTGTTCTGGTCACGATATGGCTGAAATATTGCCGATGTGACGATAAATATTACCTCACTCACTCATGATAGGTGAGGGTTGGCTGCTTGGATGAATAATAGTATTTGCTATCCAATGCCATTCCTCGTCTGCAAAGAAAGCTAACGCTGTAGAGACTGCAATAACTAAAAGCCTTTGGGATACTCCAAGGAATGCGTGAGCACGGACTTGTAAAAAACAGAGTCAGAGAATATTTGTCTTGCTCACAGATCCATATGTGAAAACAAATGCATTTTGTGCAGATTTGTATATCACTTCGTTTAATGCTTGTTCTAACAGTCGGCTGAGATGGAGTCTGTGTCATATTTCCAGTTATTTGTCAGTTATTATGCAGCCTGAGTAATGTTGAAATTCATGGAATATCTAGTGGGGCCGCACACTGACACGGGGCAAGGAACGTTCATGTAGGTGTGAAATTTCACTTTGAAAACGTTGGGATCGAATTTGCTTGGCGATAGAATCAATAATATACGCAGCTTCCGCTCAATCCCATACCTTCACAAAAATCATTCTCACTAATATAAAGTTGATATATAGTGTAAACTTTGCATATGCTTGTATTATTGTTATTAATTGCTCCAATTAGTTAGAAAATGTTAAGAACCAGGTTAAATTTCCACATCATCAGACAACAGCAAAACGTAGCGGCACGAGATTCGATACGTCTTAAGTAAATTGGGACGAATCAAATAATAGCAGGGTTATTCTGACTAAAGCAATGTATACAAATTTGAATAAATTTAGTCCATAGAACCTTAGTAAAAAGGCAGTGAAACTGCAAATGTATCACAGATTCTGACTTAAAAGTAGCAAGCTATCAGAAACAAATATTACAACAGAGAACAAGGCAATATGGAAACGGGTGACAAATCGACAGGTGGATCACCAACAAACCAGGGGCCATGCGGAATCACAGTACATTTTCTACTTTCTTTGACCACCTACAGAAGATGTAAAAAGACACCAATCTCAAGCCTAGCAAACCTACTAATACATCAGTAGTTCGAAGTTTCAAGGTAGAAGTTTGATGATATATAGTTCTACATTTGAATGACCTGTGCACTATTACTTCAAAGCGAAAGTAGTGTACGAAATGTGATATTGCACGGAATGGGTGAGCACAGAAAAAACTCAACTAATTGTACTGACGATCAGAATTTACAGGTATATGTAGATGTACATGCACACGTATTTAAGAACTATTACATGCAGTAAACTTCGTACAATTTGCCATTTCGACAAATGCAATTAATAAACATTATGCAGCATTGCTTGACAGATGTCCTTTTTTGTCACTTTCATTACACCATTTGACGCAGAGGAATAACATGGAGAGATACGTCATCTTTACCCAGTCCTTGTCTTATCAAGCTGATTCATCAAAGATCAGGTTATCCGGCTCATTGGTCAAGGTGCTATTGCACTGCAAATGTATAAATTATTGTTCATACCTTTTGGTTCTGGTTTGTCAGTACAAACGTAATATTTAATACTTTAGGTGTCCTGCAGATTTTGTGTGTTAATGAAGCATGCGACACAGTTAGAGGAACATAATTATAAGTTATCGGGAGAAAATGTTACTAAGATATCTACCCAACTCATCTCCGAAGCCATTCTCAAAAGTTCGGCGTTGTCGAAGCCTCGATGGCTGAGTGGGTTAGATCACTGACTTTGAGTACTGGGCATTTCGTGCCACATTCCGAGAACGTGGACTCGTGACTAGGAAGGGGATTCAACCTCACAATAGATATGAGAATATGTACTGGAACAACCCATTCCATCAGAAACAATGTCACAATATATTTCTAAAAGGACATCATGTGTTCATAGTTCAAGGCCATCGCAGATTTGCGAAATAACACTTGTTAGAGGGCTACACTAAGGTTGTGATCTTGAATATGATTTGTCGGATTTCCATTTTCGTGAAATCAACTGTGACAGTGATTCAGGTCGTTGTTATGGTATGCTTCTCCCTGGGAGTGTGGATACGAATTCCCTATTGGATTCAACCAAAACAAGTATTGGTCCAGCATGTGTACTTTACAACGGAAGTGTAACCGCAAATATAACACATGTCAGTATTGGAGTGCTAGTCAACACGGATGACATTTTTTAATTGGAAAAAGAGAGACGAAAACTCCAGGTGCCTGCTGAGTGCAGTGAGATGCTGGGATAGAAGATGATCATGTACCAGAAACATGCAAACTTTCAGTGGGTCTTCAGTCAGAAGACTAAAACTTCCTTCCTTATGGGCACCCATGAAAGGCCACCTCCTCGTGGTGGGTGCTGGGTCACGCTAAGCGCTTTCAACCCCCCGTTGTGGACCCGGGGGGGGGATATTTTGGTCCACCAACCCGTTTGCCGTGGGTTGCGCCCCTGTGTCGGTGGAGGACGGGATTCTGGTGGTTGAGGGCAAGGGTTCCAGGAACAGCGTTCCTTTGCCCAATACACCACTTCGACCCTTACTTCACCTAGACGGGTGGTTGAATGGGCCCGGTTCAACCAATCGGCTGGTGATGCCAAGCCCTGAGTATTATTGTATTTCACAAAATACTTCAACTTTTTAACTGGTTTTGATAAAAGTCTTGGCTAAGTTATTTATCAATTGAATTTCAAGTGCATCTTCATCAATTTTGCAATTTGCCTAGAGTCATATACCCAGAAGGCGGTGGCTCATGGGCCAATCTGGTAGATTAATTAATTCTTTAATTCTTCTGCTGGCGTATATCATCCGGGTATCCCTGGTGCTGCAAGTCGGAGATCCACTTGTTATTAGCACTGTCTTTATGACACTCCGTGGCGGGTGGGGAGCTCGGATGATGAACCATTATATAAACAACCATGGAGTACCAAACCCCTCAAAAACCAAACGTCCACTGACAACGACGATGAACGACCTTCAAAATCTACTGATTACTGGCCACGTTTCCTGGTGCTGGAAAGTCCTGATAAAACGCCCCTGAAATTAAACCCATTTGCTGTATCAAAGGGTATACATGGCATTGCGGGAGACGTCAAAAACATTAAACGTTTACGTTCAGGTGCATTGCTAATTGAATGTAGCAAAAGGCACCAAGCATCAAACCTAATGTCTATTGAATCATTTGTGGGTGTTCCTGTCTCAGTGTCAGCACACAGAACACTGAATACCAGCAAAGGCATAATCAGAGACAGGGAACGCTTGTTGACTGACATGACGGAACTGGATATTGTGTCGGAAATGAAGGACCAAGGAGTTACTTATGTCAAAAGGTTCACTACCCGCAGAAACAATGAGACTATTCAAACTAATACCTATCTGTTTTCGTTCTCAACCCCGAATCCCCCCACAGTCAATAAAGGCAGGATATTGTAACATTGCAGTCGATATCTATATTCCAAATCCGTTAAGGTGTTATAGATGCCAAAAATATGGTCATGGCGCAAACACTTGCACAAAGCCAGTAACATGTGGACATTGTAGCGAGACGACTCATGTCACGGAAGACTGTGACAATGTCATTAAAAAGTGCACAAACTGTTCGGGTAGCCATTCTTGTTTTTCAAAAGACTGCAAAATGTGGAAAAAACAAATGGACATCAACAGAATTAAATTCACACAAAACATTAGCTTTGCTGATGCAAAAAAGTTGGTTGAATCTACATTGCCACACGATACGTATGCATCTGTGACTAAGACACCCTCTGAAATCAGGCCAAAGGTAAATACATCGCCAGTATCCACATCGTCTGTAACTTGCCAAACAGATTTGACTTGGGTCCAAAACGAACAAGCCAGAAATTGTCACACCCGTGCGTTCTACGCATACTTCGAATCATGTATGTCTACACAAACTGCGGAACCACTTCCTCGCACGCCCCAAACACACTCAGAAGCAAATTATGATCGTGATACGTCTTCTCAGGCGTCTCAAATGTCTCAATCTAACAGTAACGTTCCACCAATCGTCAAAAGCAAAGGCAAACCGAAGCAAGATTCTTTGAAAAAACAAAGTGGCAGAGCCCCAAAAGGTTCCGATGATAAAGTCAAATTGTATAACAAATACGGATCACTGGAGGACATGGACGTGTCCGAAAACGTCCATTCTAGGGCACATAGCTTGTCGCCCTCGAAAACGGTGCGGGGTAGATCCCCAATTAATCCCCCTAAAAGATAGGTCTATCTACCAATATCGTGCAGTGGAACTGTAGAGGACTCCGGACAAATTTTAATGAAATACAGCTAATTGTCCAAGATTTAACACCATCAGCGTTCTGTCTGCAAGAGACATATCTGAAACAGACAGATAATTTTAACTTACGTCAGTTTGAAGCCTATAATTATTTTTCCCTCCAGGTGATAGAGCCACTGGAGGTTCTACTATCCTTATACGACAGAATGTTATTCACAGCCCTGTTACTCTTAATACTACTCTCCAAGCTGTTGCAGTGCGACTTACTCTGGGTGTAGCATTTACGTTATGCTCTCTGTATATTCCGCCTTCATCGAACCTTCAGCTGACTGATCTTCAATCACTCTATGATCAACTCCCAAAGCCATGTGTTATTATGGGTGACCTAAACGGTCACAACCCACTCTGGGGCAGTACTAACACTAATACTAAAGGCAAAATAATTGAAGATTTCATTTCCAATAATGACCTGTGCATATTTAATGATGATTCAAGCACCTATCTGCATCCTGCAACTGGCACTTATTCTTCTCTAGATTTGTCTCTTGCAGATTCTACCCTCCTGAATGAATTTGATTGGTCTGTTCATAATGACCTTTGTGGAAGTGACCACTTCCCAACTATACTTTCAGAAATAACTCCATCTGATTCTCCATCGTATACAAGATGGAACTTTTCGAAGGCGAACTGGTCTTTATATCAAACTTTATGTAAATCTAATTGCGACCTGAATGTTTCAGTGATATAACTGATCCCATTCAGATTTTTGCTGACGTTTTAAATGAAATAGCTGACGAGTGTATACCGAAATCCTCTACAACTCCACATGTACGGAAACCATGGTTTAATACAGACTGTAGACAAGCCAGAAAGGCGAGGAAGAAGGCAGAACATTATTTCCGCCACCATCCAACGGTCCATAATTTAAATAAATTCAAAATACTCAATGCAAAGGCACGTCGTACCTTCAAACAAAACAAACGACAATCTTGGAGGAAATATGTCTCCAATATTAATTCACGCACGCCAATGTCTAAGGTGTGGAACATGGTTCAGAGAATAAAAGGCAAAGGTTCCAAATCTGCTGTTCATCATCTTAAAGATGGTGACAATTTAATAACTGACAAATGCAACATTGCAAATAAAATTGGCGAAACTCTTGCCAAAAATTCATCATCGGTAATTATGTCCCTGAGTTTCAGAGATATCAGAAACAACAGGAAAAGACGAAACTTAATTTTGACTCGCAAAACGGTGAAGATTATAATGAAGTGTTTTCATTACATGAGCTACATACTGCTCTTGAGCAAGCTCATGACACTGCAGCGGGTGATGACAATATACATTACCAGCTACTGAAACACTTACCGGAACCGTGTCTGATGACACTTTTAGATATCTTTGACAAAATATGGACGTCTGGAGAATTTCCCGCTTCATGGCGTAATGCCATTGTAGTCCCAATACCAAAACCTGGCAAGGATCATACCGATCCGTCTAATTACAGACCAATCTCTAACTAGCTGTGTTTGTAAAACCATGGAACGTATGGTGAATAATAGATTAACTTGGTATCTTGAAACCAATAACCTTATAACAGATATTCAATGTGGTTTCAGGAAAAATCGTAGTACCATTGATCATTTGGTACGATTAGAATCCTTTGTTAAGAATGCTATAGTAAATAAACAACATGCTGTCTCAATTTTCTTTGATCTTGAGAAAGCTTATGATACGACCTGGAAGCATGGCATTTTAAAGGATTTACATGACTTTGGTTTGAGAGGCCGTTTGCCTCTTTTTATATCACGGTTTTTAAAAGACAGACAATTTCAAGTCCGAGTGGGTTCAACCCTGTCTGACCATTACAATCAGGATCAGGGTGTCCCTCAAGGCAGTATTTTGTCTGTCACTTTATTTAGTATCAAGATCAACAGTTTATCCAAGGTTTTAAACGATTCAATTGATGGATCGCTTTTTGTGGATGATTTCAATATTTCTTGTCGTGGTAAAAATATGCATACCATTGAACGGCAGTTGCAGTTGTGTTTAAATAAAATAAATAAATGGTGTCTTGAAAACGGCTTTAAATTTTCCAAGTCCAAAACTAATTGTCTACACTTTTGTAGAAAATATAAGCCGCATAAAGACCCTGAACTATCTTTAAATGGCACTCCCATCAAAGTTGTGAAGGAGGCCAAGTTCTTGGGTCTAATCTTTGACTCTCATTTAACCTTTTTGCCGCATATTAAATCCCTTAAAGCTAAATGCCTGAAGGCGCTTGATTTGTTGAAAGTTGTTTCCAACTCAAAGTGGGGAGGAGATCAAGCTACCCTCCTCCACCTATATCGCTCATTGGTCCGCTCGAAACTCGATTATGGCTCCATCGTATATGGTGGAGCCTGCAAAAGCAACCTAAAACTACTTGATTCTGTCCACCACCAAGGCCTAAGACTTTGTCTTGGGTCTTTTAGAACCTCTCCTGTTGACAGTCTTTACGTCGAGGCAGATGAACCTTCTCTTAACCAACGCCGTATAAAATTATCTTTACAATATATTACGAAATTATATTCTAACGAGACTAATCCTGCATTTCACTGTGTCTTTAATCCCCTTTATGAGGATTTGTATAACAAAAAACTTTCTCTTGTTCCGCCTCTTGGGCTCAGAATTAAGCCATTTATTGCTGCTTCCGGCATTGAGCTGGAAAATATAGCTCCTTCCCGTCTTCTTTCTTCTCCTCCTTGGCAATTGGTTAGGCCACAAGTTGACCTAACATTAACTACATTTAAAAAATCAGAAACAAATGAATTACAGTATAAACAAGAATTTAGTCAATTAAGAAATAAATATAATACATACAAATCCTTATTTACAGATGGGTCCAAGGATGGTGGCGCAGTGGCATGTGCCACTGTCGTTGGATCCAGAACAATATCTTCTAGAATACCCGATAACAGCTCTATATTTACAGCAGAAGCAAAACGCCATATTAACGGCTCTTAAATATATTCAACGACATCCTAAACATAAACAGTACATAATCTTTTCCGATTCCCTTTCATGTCTTCAGGCTATTAAAAATATTTCTTGTAAACATCCACTTTTATTAGACATTATTGAATTGTATAATGAGCTTGCTACTGGCCAGTGCGACATCGTCTTTGTTGGTTACCCAGCCACGTTGGCATTTCTGGGAATACCATGGCTGATCTTGCTGCTAAGGCAGCACTCAACAAATCTGTGACACCACTTCTTATTCCATACTCTGATTATAAAGCTGGCATTAGAACTTACATCCGTGATCTAATGCAGAAGAAGTGGGACGCCCAAGTAGGTATTAATAAGTTACATGCAATAAAACCCTATATTGGTTACACCTACTTGGGTTGTCAGTCCAGATTTGAAGAGGTCATTATGCGACGATGTCGCATTGGCCATACCAGATATACTCATGAATATTTATTGAAAGGCGAAGATCCTCCGTTTTGTATCCCTTTGTGATGAAGAATCACAGTCAAGCATGTCTTGCTTGACTGCATTGAATATTCCATCACAAGGGATAAGTATTTTAATGTCAAAACATTGAAGGATCTTTTAATAATGTTAGTTCTCATTTAGTTATTGCCTTTTTTAAAAGAATTAGATTTGTTAACAGATCTGTAAATAGATAAATATTTTATGATTGGAAGTTCGAATTAGTAACACAGATTGTTAGTGGCTGTATCCTCGAGGGGGGTTAAAGTACTGTAAAATTATTGTCCTCCCGAGAGGGTACGTAAGTCCCAAAACATTCAAAGTAAATTTCAACTTTCCATATTTTAATCGTAGAATATGTGTACTTTTAATTTATGGCTAGATTTATCTCAATTGCTAACAGCTGAAGGGATGATGTAAATCCAGCTAGGGCCCATGCAGGAAGCAAATGTACTGTAAGTCCCCATGGTCTCTAGTATGGTGATCTCCCTTCAGTTGTTAGCGATCTATACTAGCCCATGTATTTTATATTGTATTTTTGTCCCTCTAGTTAAAATGTTTTAGATTCAATTACTAGTTTTACATGTATATCTGTAGCCTTTTATGATAATCTAGTTATTTTACTGTCCTTCGTCGGCAGAACTAAAGCCACCAATTTTATCATTTCACTTAAATTGTTGATAGATATTTATAGCACTTGCTTTAGTCACGATATGGTTCAATATAAGGAAATATTGCCGATGTGACTTGGACAGAAAATCTTAACTCACTCACTCACACACGGGATTCCATGGAGACTGCCTGCTATGCTTCCATAGTTATAATGACTGTCTAAGTATCAAAGTAAGTGTTAAGGTTATAATGTGTTTACTTTTAATTTAATTTTAATGTGTTTAGATAACATGGTATATGAACCGTGCATTTATCATCCAAAACTGTGTTCCGCAGTAGATATCCCTTGTGTGAGATCAGACGATATCTCCTAGGAGATATCGTTTTGACAGTAGCAGTACTGTGTTCAGAGAAGTACATTTTTCATTGAAAACTAATGAAGAGTGATTTTTGATGATAACTAGAATCTCACACTCGTGTCTTCTGATATCAAATATATCCACATTCGTTGGTAAAAGTAAAAATTTGTTACTTTATCAACTCGTGATGATATATTTGATATCAAAAGACACTCGGGTGAGATTCTCTATATACACCCTTAGAAAACCAATACAATACAAACTCGCTTAGTCCGATTGCCATGTAATGCAAAAAGACGTTACTGAGATGGATAAGTGACATTATTTTCTCTAATGGGTAAGTGATTGGTCAGCATTCAGTGGAACACAATGGATAGTTGAAGATTTGATACCGAGTACAGGCACAATTCACATTTAATATTAAAGGAGATAGATTTAACATTAACTTCTTAGCTTATGCTAAATAGGCAAACAAAGTATACTTATTGACACTAAATAATATTAAAATTAATACGTGATTTCATTATG
Organism: Haliotis rubra; assembly: GCF_003918875.1. NCBI lineage: Eukaryota > Metazoa > Mollusca > Gastropoda > Lepetellida > Haliotidae > Haliotis > Haliotis rubra. The sequence goes on from NW_025765043.1 coordinate 64,863, forward strand.
ATCTAAAAGGCACCAAGCAACTGCTCTGATTGCACAACCTGCTCGTATGCATTTCGTAGACCCAACCTCAGCAAAGCTCGCGCTATGACATCAGAGTGGAGAGCCGCCTCACGTTTGTTTACAGTGCATTCATCTACATAACACTCGGGTGGGTTTTCCGTTAACATGGTTAATCTCGGTTTGTGCGAGATGTGAGATGGCATATTCTTTCGTTGGGGGGGTCCCAGTCCATCAAAAATGTACCAAGTGACTTTATTAAAATTTCCAAGCATAACTGTAGACCAACTTAGCAAGGAGGATATTGCATAACTTGTATCAATGGTAAATGGTCACAACCATGTATACTGCACACACTTTTCAAAAGTAAAGTCAGCAGTAATCATGTAAACAAAGAAGTGTTAGACAAGGATAATAAGATATATTCTCATAGGTTTGGCATTGGCACTACTTTTCATGGATAAATGAGAAAGGGAAAATGGTGTGTGCCAGTTTTATTGGATAAACATGGTTTCACTGGATATATGTTTATCATCGAACATTAGTGTTCAGTCTGAGGTGCATCTAGGGTTTATCAAGGGAAAAAGCTATTACAGATATAAACCAAAGAATATGGCGTACATTCTTTAGATAAACATATTGTGATAGGTATATCTTAGATTAATATTGTCAGTTTTATTTCAATAAGTGCTATGTTTATTTGTTCCTTCGTTTATGTTGTGTTTGTGTGTAATATAAGGTAGTCCGTGATATAATGATGGATCTTTTTGTTAAGACTAATAGAGTACTTATTGTTAGCTCAATACTAGCCACGGAGATTTTTCAGTGAAGTACATGTTACAACAAATGTTTAAACGGCGGTAATAACTGAACCAACCATCACTAGACACAGACAATATACAATTAATGCAAGAAATCACAAGCAATTTATTTTGACAACAATAAGCTTGCACAATTCACATAAGAATAACTTTTACGAAAAACATAGATAAGTAACGTCATTTTTTACAGAAACGCGAGGGTAGCGTCTAATATTACTAGGTTTATAGTATAACGCTGCTAGTTCTACTATTCACTGGTATATGCATATGCTTACATAAATATGTACAAACACATGCTTGATTCTTGAATTACTTTCTGTATAGTCATATGTACACACACACCACTGTTACACCTGAAACATAAATACACCTGTGAAGAAAACTCGCAATCGTAAAAATTGTAAAAATCTGTCTACGAAGGACAGAAAGACAACATGACTAGAAAATCACAAATAAATAGTTTAAAACTAGCTACTATCTCTCAGATTTGATTTCAATCTGAATAATACAAGAAACAAACGGGCTGTAGATCGCCAGCAACTGAAGGGACCATGAAGAATTTGATCTGGAACTATACTAGCCGTAATTGACAATTCGACTAAAACATGTGCCATTTGTACCAGTATGTACCGGACGTTAAAGAACGTAATAATGGCATTTCAACGACCTGATGTGTTTTTACATACTGTAAAGACAGTTTGTAAAACATTCAGTTGTATATATTACAAACAAAAACGAAGGTTTTACAACTTTTAAGAAATAGTGTTACCAACAGCTTGACCCTTCATTAATGACGCCGAGTATATATCGACTGCTGTTATGTTCCAATTAACAACACACGCAGTATACTAATGCGCTCATACGTACAACAGTTGTAACGTTTACACAGCGCTTGATAGAAATGTCATATTTACTTTTATGACTGAAGTTCAAAATTATTTCATATGAGTTTCAAACACTATCACTTTGTGTATTTTGGGATGGTAAAAGGGGCTGTGGGTTAGTCTAGAGGATGAGATGTTCGGTCATCACGCTAAAGACAAGGTTCGATTGCCAATATGGTTGCAATGTCAGCAGTCCCATTTCTGGTATTTATCGACGCTGATATTGCTAAACGCGGCATAAAATCATGCTCAGTCACTCACTGGGATAGTATTTATTTTGTATCATGTCGAAACAAGATTTCACTTCAAATAATAGACAGTTACATACAGAAAACAAACTCATCACTATTCCACACACATTACAGTGTAACATGGACAGTTGCAGTCCTGGTGATGTCAGCATATATGTCCTACAACATAACAAAGGAGCTGATGGACTACTACAGATACCCAGTTATCACCAACACAAAAGGTTGATGTCCTTGAGGAAGTGCCTTTTCCTGCCGTCACCTTCTGCAATCAAAGTCCGTTTAACTTGACGAAAGTAAGAGCAGCTGATCCTTACCTTGAGGAATTCTTCAAGAATGCCAGTGCGTTGGGTAAATTCATAACACCCGTAAACTGGAGCAACCCTGTACTTAATCGGCCTACCTTTCGAGATAGTCAGTCATGTGACTGGTGGAAAGAAATATACATGTACCCAAAAGAGATGTTATATGTGTGTAAGATGAATGGTAATTGGTATGGAATATGCTGGTGGGCGATGAAGCCTGTGCTTACCACATTCGGTTATTGTGCAACTTTCAACTGGAATACCTCTGATGTAGCTACCGTGCGAGTTCCTGGTTCAGATAACAACCTTCACATTTATGTTCGAATCGATCAGATCAACTATGTGCTCGGTTCTCAACTTTCATCTGGAATGAAGGTACGTTCCATGATATACTCCCCTTCAAAAGTCTAGACTCACTAGTGTAAATGTAGCAGCATACTTCAGTAAACTGTTCTGAACTAGATATTGCAAAATAATCCATACAGTTTAAAGAACCAATAAACTTAGTTTTTTGTTACTCTTTTAACCATTACATATGAAAGATTTGTGGTTAGTCTTATGCGGAACACCAAATTTATTCTTTAAAAACTTGTGGTTAATTAATACCGAGCGATTAAAAGTGGCCAAAAAGTCGCCTGCTTCCCTCTCGCCCGCCAACGAAACCACAGACAGGTTACGTAACTCTGTCGCCAGAGCACTGCAGTGACGTCATATGAGGAACGATTTTCAGTTAGTTGTATAGAAAATGTGTAGCACGCTCATCATTTTGATGATTTCTCGACATCAACGACGACATGCCGAATCGTTGCTTTGTCGTCAATTGCTCCTAGGGGTCGGTCGATGGTGTCCCCATGCACAGATTTCCACAGGACCCCGCAGTTAGTGCTAAATGGGTTATGTTTGTGAGTGCGAAGTGAGCGTTGTGGAAGCCTGAAACGATATCTTACTTGTGTTCAGATCGCTTCACGGAAGTTAAAGAATCAAAACTACTTACTAGTTGTTGTAAAATATGCATATGATTGATGACCATAAAGATTTTCTATGACACAACTTGTAACATAACGATTTCTTCCTCGGAAGTGAGGTTGTGGTCGAAGTAACAATAATATTGTAAGTAAAATTATATTGACACCCACCCACCTCGCTGCCACGAGAGAAATTGTTATGTTATACGCTATGTCATGCAAATTCCTATTGGCCATCAATATAATACATATTTTACTACCAGTAGAAAGTAGTTTTGATTTTGTAACTCGGTGAAAACAAACCTAAATACCATTTTTCCTCAGACTGGCGGATGTTCCCGACAGGGCGCCGCCATTTTTAAAAATAAAAACATCTGTTAGAATTAATGAGATTATAGTTTGTTTTCATCAAATTAGAAAATCAAGACTACTTTCTACTCGTAGTTAAATATGTATTGGAATCATAACCAAACGGATTTTGCATGACACAACTTATAACATAACGATTTCTTCCACGGAAGCGAGGTGGGGGTCGAAGTCACAATACTGCGCGATAAATTTCTTGCTACATTCCCATGGTATGTAGATACTAGTCAATGTGCGTCTTTATATTTGGTCTTATAATCCTAATTAGTTTATTATCATACTTGTATGCATTTTGAAACTAAATAAAAAGCAGACGATCTGCTGATACTTATAGTGAATTTATAACAGAACTGTAATATCTAGACATTTTATAGTTTGCCAATGTGAATCATAATTCGCACACACACCCTAGTGCATGTTGTCTGTCTCATTACACTTCACGGCGAAAACAATGATTCTGTTGAATGCTACGACAAATGAATAAAAACAAAATGCAAATATTAAAATTAAAACACATTAAAGTTATAGGAACAATATCAGGCCATTACCTTGTTCGAGGAATGACATTGTGTCCATCAATATCCACAAAACTGTTCCAAATGATGTGTCTTTTAACAGTTTAATATACGAAAAAGTGATAAATCTTTTCAGGTATTGGTGTATAGTTTCATTGGTCACCCAAGATAGCACACCTGGCAACTAATTGCATGATGTCCACCTTTCTTTAAAAACAGTAATTTAGTTAGCCAATAATGGGCAATCAATCAATGTATTGCCGGTTAATCCTTTGAAAGAAGGACGTTGTTTTTACGCAGACACCGACACGACAGAGAGTATTCAGTATAGATTAGTAAATCTACATACATAAACACTACCTTTTGACAATTCCACTGTGTAAGATAAAAGTAATTAATCAATCAGCGTGTTATCGGTTAATCCTTTGATCGATGTTTATAATGTTGAATATTTACTCCAGACACAAGAAATGCCAAATGGGAACCTTTGTCGGGTAATCTAAGTGTGTTACCACTAATTATACCTGCTATAAATTCATTAACTGACCATCAAGTGAATGATGACAAATAACATGTGTAGGTTTATACCACCTAACACGGGTTACAACAAAGGAGTATTAATTGCTGTATTGCATGTGAAAAAAACTTATGGGCCGACACTGTTTTGAGAATACAAACAGATTTTACATGACATGATTAAATATCGAGGTAAAAAATGACATGAAATGGGATCAGTTTGGATCAGTCATTATACAAATAGGGCCTAACGACACCAATCGCTTTTGACAGAATCGTCTATGAAAACAAGTTGTAACTCGGAAACTAGGCAAAGCAGGAGACAAAATTAAATGACAGTAGATTGTGAGAACATATAGCTTTCATTTTCCACAACAATTGTCACGATTTCAGGTTTATACAAGCCTGTAAACAAGATAATTTAACCCCTAAAATGTATATGAATTCTGCATCGGCCCTCAAAGCTATTCCTCATATGACGTCACAGAGGCGCGCCGCTCTGATTGGTTGAAATTTCGTTCGCGGGTGAGAATTGTGCACTGTTGTCAAAAAGGTCGATTTAAGTCAATTAAAGGTCGAAATGAGTAGTTTTGATGATGGGGTTTCATTTATAACGATGCCAGTTAGTGATTTATGTAATTGTACCCCCTAGGGTTTATGTGACCTTTAAAGGAGCTGATGTATTGTAACACAAATTCGTGACGGTAAAATGTTTATTGTCATGTATTCAATAAATGATGAAACTCGGTGAACAATTGCGATTTTTTATCAAAACTTTACATCCAAACGCATTTAAGGGAGTCTAAACTTGTGATGAGTAGTATATATTTCAGGGAATGGGAAAAAAATAACGAAAGTATACTTTTTCAATGGTTCCATTCAAGAATGGATGCCTTGACCAAGATAAGACTACATAGCATGGTATTGAAGATTTGGATATCATCAGTTTGACAAATATGAATGATATATACTGATTCGGCAAACTGAATTCTCTAAGTTATATAGATTCATTTGACAATGATGATTAAGCCAGTTTGTCTCTGGAGAATCGACTTTTTACCCAATGGTGAAAGGTAATCCTGCACGATCCTCGTATCCACCCAGACGTAGCGGGAACCTCCTTCCTGGCAGCTCCGGGTACATCAACTTATGCTGCTATTCAGAGATCAACGGTACGCTCTAGATTCAAATATGTCTTCCAAATGTTGCCAGAGCTGATAACCACACGATCGCTTGATCGAGATTCAGTTTTTGGCTGCTCACCCTGACAAACCTAAAGTTTGGCGTAATGGTTCCAGATATGAAATGGGTTTGGCTTAGCCCAAGGCTAGCTCTTCCCGAAACGTTCGTAGCCTTACGTGAGTGAGTGAGTTAAAATGTAACGTCACATCGGCAATATTTCAGCAATAGTGTGACGAGAAATGTTAGACATACACAATAAATATAAGTAGGTAAATAACCAGTCATCGACGGAGTGAGTGAGTTTAGTTTTACGCCGCACTCAGCAATATTCCAGCTATATGACGGCGGCCTGTAAATAATCGAGTCTGGACCAGACAATCCAGTGATCAACAGCATGAGCATCGATCTGCGCAATTGGGAACCGATGACATGTGTCAACCAAGTCAGCGAAACTGACCACCCGATCCCGTTAGTCGCCTCTTACGACAAGATAGTCGCTTTTTATGGCAAGCACATGGGTTGCTGAAAACTTATTCTACCCCGGATCTTCACGGGTCATCGACGGACTGTAAACTAACTAGAGTATAACAGATATGGATATAAAACTAGCATGGAAAACTAAAGCATTTTAGTTAAAGCATACAATACAATATAAATCACGGGCTATAGATCGCCAACAACTGAAGGTAGATCACCATACTAGGATCCAAGGGGACTTACATTACTTTTGCTACCTGCATGAACCCTAGTTGGATTTACACCATCCCTTCAGCCGCTGGCGATGGTAGGAAGATCGAAAATTTATTTTTAAAAAATACCACGATTAAAAAAGTATGGTTGAGAGAAATTGATTGGAAAGTTTTTGGGACTTACGTATTCTCTCAGGAGGACAATAATTTTACGCTACTTCAAACCCCTTTGAGGATACAGCAACATACAATCAAAGTTGAAAATCTGAAATACCAATTATAAAACATTCGCTATTTACAAAACATAAATCAAAATCCTTCTTTGAGTGGCATTTTAGAAGTTGGGAAGTACAATATAGAACAAACTTTATGGATATCAACTTTCTTCAGACGTTGATATTAGATACAAGAACAGCATTATGGGGATATTGATAGCAGACTGGATTGAAGAAAACATCATAATTGATATTGTTAGGCAGAAGGCTAGGCAGAAGGCAGTAGATGAAGAAGCCAGATGTAGATTAAAGGACAGCGCGTAGAAGCTGTGATGTATGCGATATCGATAATATAGTTTGATACAGTGATTGCGCTAGGTGGATGAAGTAATCATAGAGATCATTTGGTCCGGTTGATTTGGCTTTGGCGTTTGATGTGATACTGGTGAGCACGTTTAGTGAGTTCGTTTGTTTGTTAGAGAGACGGTGATAAACAGACCACCTCTATTTGATGATTAGGCTTGCTTTTGATGTGGTACTGAAATGGCTGATTTACTGTCGGAATTGGTATTCTGATAAAGCCACTCGGGTGTTGATGGGTCGGGAAGTTTCGTCATGTAGCTCCGCCCACAATCACAGTTTATTTTGTAGATGACACATTTTGGGTTGTTGCCCTTTACGGTAAGGCGGGCTTTCCATTGGCATGGAGAATGTTGTTAAGGTTTGAGGACGCGGAGAAGGTGGTATCTATGCCAGCTTGATCTTCAGAGTGAGGCGGTTGATTTGATGCGACGGTTGGCCAATGTAGGGGATGGATATCTTGATGGGGGCAACCGTCACATCAAATCAGCCGCCTCCTGAAAGATCAAGCTGGCATAGATACCACCTTCTCCGCGTCCTCCAACCTTAACAACATTCTCCATGCCAATGGAAGAAAACCCGCCACCGTAAAGAACAACAACCCAAAATGTGTCATCTACAAAATAAACTGTGATTGTGGGCAGAGCTACATAGGCGAAACTTCCCGACCCATCAACACCCGAGTGAAAGAACATCAGACCTCTGTTACCAATTCCGACAGCAAATCAGCCATTTCCGACCACATCAAAGCAAGCCCCAATCATCAAATAGAGTGGTCTGACATCACCATTCTCTCTAACAAACAAACAGACTTCACTAAACGCAAGCTCACCGAAGCCATCCACATCAAACGCCAAAAGCCCACCATCAACCGAGACCAAGGATACTTCATTCCATCCGCCTATGATGCACTCATCCACCAAGCCCAATCTACTGTATAAACTTACTGCTGTATAAACATGTCATTATCACTTGTACATCATTGGCTTCTACGCCTGTCCTTTGTCTACTTTCTGGCTTCATCAGCCTTCTGCCTAGCCTTCTGCCTAGCCAATTATGTTAATTATGTTGTTTTCTTTGTCACATTGTTACATCCAGTATATATACACTTCCCCCTTCTTCATGTCCCATTATGCTTGACAACGGTACAAGAATCTGTATCGAAACGTCGCACTCACGAATAAAAAGAAGTTGTTATCCATAAAGTTTGTTTCCACTTTCTGGAGTTCAGTCTGGAATATAAGGTAACAATGACAGCAGAGGCCCCGACTTCGGACAAGGCAGTTGCTTGGACAGATGAACTAAGGAGAATCGGTGTTAATATGTCCTGGTGTTTAGTAATATATCATAAAAGGAATGTAGTACATGTTATATTACATCTTGACAATTATTTGTGACATTTCTGTTACAGTACCAGTACTTACCGCCTCCCTATCAGGCTTTCAAGAATCGAACATGCGTGGATACATTGGATCCCTCATTTATCAACATCCTGGAGTACTTCGACATATGCACATATGAAAACTGCCTTCGAGAGTGTATGACAAAGACGGTATACAATATATGTGGATGCGTGGCAATATCCGACAACCGTACGTTCATACATTATGTGGCTTTCAAATCGAAACCTAACGTTATCTGTGATTTTATTACCTCATACGGTATTCTTCTCTCTTCCAGTTGCTTTTAATCACTTCTGTACAGTGGAAATCAAAGCGTTACAAGAAAGTGATGTAATGACAGTCAATAATGTTCTTTGAAAACACAATTTCAGCATGTTTTGTCTGTATGTAAGTGACTGATTGACGGAAAATGTTTTATCATGACGTTGCATCTTTTCATAAAATTCTAATTCGCATATATCTATATTCCTAGGAGCCATTGGACAATACTGTTCTATCTATAACTGGACGACATGTTATTCGCCGACATATGGTAAGCATGAAACCATATCTTGTGTAACATATATCATTTACTGTCTGTTGTTCACAATATGGGCACGGATAAAGGGGTAATCAATATTACTGGCAGCATGTTTTAACATAATAATCACAGTCTTTGTTGTTTGTTTTCAATGTCATTGGTTGCTTTGTTAATGGATATATTCATGAGCTTTCTTTGCTAACAAAAAGTGCTCTTTCCCTGCGGATCATTTTTTGAGCGTATGATCGTCTTGTTATGCATTCTGAGTTTTCAATATTTCTTTGTGCCATATTTCACACTGTTATTCTATTATGTTAATCACATTACATTTGACCAAAGGTGAGAAATGAATTGCGCATTTCTGGTCATGTTACAGAAAATGGTATGGAGAATGCAACTATTCGGAAACTGTGTGCGTGTCAACGACCCTGCTCATTCGAGACATATCATGTAATGGTATCATCGTCAAAATACCCATCTGATGTCACTTTTCCCTTGATTCGAGACCTCAATGCGGTTGATGAATATATCACGTGAGGACAACACACACACACACACACACACACACACACACTTTCCAAACGACCTAGTTTACCTTGCCATCTGTTTCTATAACCAACAAAGACTTATCACCTTTTTAGATTGCTATACTTTTACAGTTTAGTTATGGAGAGTATTGAAGGGTGCACTAACTCACTGAACACCTCTGACACATAATATATCTTACCCAGGACAACAAATCAGAACACTGTTGTGTTTCGTGTATGACACTGTGAGGAAAATAATGAGAACTTATCTACATGCAATCGATAGACTCAAATCACTTAAGAATGGTTTGTGACAAGTCCATTCATTCTAGCCATAAAAAAGCATTATCATTTCAGAAAGAACTTTCTCGAGATAAAACTGTTCTATGATGACCTGATCGTTCAGTCTACACAGCAAACTCCAAAGAACACAACCGAGACACTCATTGGTGAGTTCACACATGATTTTCCGTGTTTCTAACGGAATTACTTACTTAATTATCTACCTCAGTCACATAAGTACTGGCCATGAGAAGTACAATGGACCAAAATATATGATCCAGTTGTGACCCAGTTTTTAGACAGTATGTAAATCATTGTTTCACGATAGATGTTCTCAAACAATATAATTTATCCTTCACCTTGACGTTTGTGTGTCTCCAGGAAACTTGGGGCAGATGGGCATCTGTCTCGGAGCCAGTATCCTGACTGTCACAGAACTCGGAGAGATCCTCCTCATTGCCTGCCTGTCCATCTTCAGGACAAGATGTAAACCCGGTGGCGAAGTCAAGCCCTTGAATCAGTGAAGAATAGCTAGGTTTTTTATGTTGCTTTTGGGCGTTGTCATTGACGATCGGAACAGCTAGGTTACTTTTATATTCAATTTTTATGGTATTTTATTTGATGTTGCGTTTGTGGTGCTGGTGCACGGCGAGATGTTCTTACATATGTGCATCAGGATTGACACACACAACAAAATGCGATTCAAGCAGGGGGAGTGTTTGCTGGTTGGCCGATTCAGGGTATTAAGTTAATCAAGTCGCTGTGCATTGTCCAATTCCCTTTTTCAAAGAAGATTGCAAGAGCTGTTCCTATCTGTGATACGCCAAAGAATGCGGGAGCATGGACTTCAAAGCAACAGATTTTGTTAGTTTTGCATAAAGATCCAAATCAGCATACACATATTGCTTTTTTTAAAGCTTGTTCTAACAGACTAATGGGATCGGGTGGTCAGACTCGCTGACTTGGTTGACACATGTCATCGGTTCCCAATTGCGCAGATCGATGTTCATGCTGTTGATCACTGGACTGTCTGGTCCAGACTCGATTATTTACAGACCGCCGCCATATAGCTGGAATATTGCTGAGTGCGGCGTACAACTAAACTCACTCACTCACTCACTTGTTCTAACAGTCGACGGTGGCCTTATTTAGTGAGTGTATGATGTAGAGTTCAAGCCTTTTAGCGATTATTTTGTTTTAAATGTTTCGAATTACAAATCTGTTATGACAGAAACTGTGCAGTGAGACCGTTACATACATTGAACAAGGAACTAACCCTAAGGTGCGAAATATCACTTTCACATTCTTTGGAACTTTAAATCCTTCATACACAACACATGATTGTATTATTATCTGTGATTCCTTTCATCCGACAACAGAAACGGTACCAGCAGGTGATTGGATATGGTGGCGTACGTTTTATGAGAGACTGACTGACTGAATATGGTTTTACGCCGCTTTAAGCAATATTCCAGCAACATCATGGCGGGGGACACCAGAAATGGGCTTTACAAATATCCATGTTGGGATTCGAACCCGCGTCTTCAGCGTGACGAGCCAACGCTTTAACCACTAGGCTTCCCCACCGCCCCATTTATGATAGAGTCATGAAGGATCAAGTATCAGAAGAGCGTGTCGAGATTTTTGTTGTGCAGAAAATTGTTTGTGTTGCTTAACAAATTATTTAATAAATATACTGTTATGAAAGTGTGTTTTTTGTAATTTTTAATATCATTGATTAAGTGATAGATATTATAGGTCATGATGTTTAAAGTTTTGAGTATGGGTAGTGGCTCACATCTCGCATCATGTATGTTCAATGACACTTGCATTTTTTAGCGGTACATCGTTTTGAAAGCGCTCCAGAGTTGCCTCCCTTGGCTTTATTTTGTTTTGACTTCCTGTCATATATTCGAGAAAATCGCCTAATGTTCTGAGTGGATAGTGATGCTGCCTACGAGAATTGTGCAAGAGCTATATAAAGCCTGGTTGTTGCGTTGTGCGGCGAGGACTAACACAGACTTTTAATATCACTGGATTTATATACATATGTCTGCTTACCTACATTTCAAGACTGACCGTGCTCGTCTATATCCAACATATGTCATTGTCAACAACCTTCAATCAGTATATCTGCTCACACTGTAAATGTCAAGACTCTGGTAAGTTCATATTTTATATTTGTGACCCCATACTTTAGATTTGTGATTCAATTGCAATTTACTAGATATCTGTATTGTCATTCATTGTAGCTTGTTCATTGTTTGCTTAATATATTATTAAATATTTTAGACTTGTCTGTGTTCTACTTTACTTGTTCAAAGGGGACTTTTGCACCTTTTGTCACGGCAAATTATTATCCTGACAATGCATATACATATATACCATCTTACTGGTGTCTTATCGTGAAAGTGATTCTCTTGGGTATTTGTGCAATAAAGTTTGCTCTTCAAACCACCAACAATGCCACATTAGTATATTCATATATATTACGACATCATATACATGATACAACAACCAGGTAGATGACTGCCGTTTCATTGTCACCTAACCGTTGTAAAACAAATCTCCCGAGAGTTCGTCACTCCGGATCTTTACAAGAGTTTAGACAGTTATAGGTATTGTTGAAGAATCACATCTATTCGTTTCAAAGGTATAAAGTTTGTAAAAAGTATATGTATGTAAACCCTTAATTTATTAACAGTTACCTCCAATTCAAAATGTGAGGCTATACATATGTTAGCATAATGTACTGCTGGGCGGTATAGCGATGAGAGTAAGCCAGGTGAAGTCCTTCACCAAGTCTGTCCAGAGTCGGTCATATGTGGAGAAGCTTTCTGAGAAACCATTGCACCGTGTGTACATGCAGAGCCCGGAACAGAATAGCAATCCAACCGACTCCTTCTCATGGATGATGTCGGCTGGTCTTAAATGTGAAACTGAGGGCTTCGTTTTTGCTGCTCAGGACCAGTAACTTCCCACTCGCAATCGCCTAAATGTGATTCTTAAATTCTTTCATTATCGTGAAATGTCTACTGTGTAATGCATTTACAGATACTGTCCAACATATTGTCAATAGATGCCCTGCCTTGGCATAAACATTATATCGTACAAGACATGATGGCATGGTTCGTTGCTTCTACTCTATCATCTTCGCCTTGGCTTTGACTCCGAGGTCCATCCATGGTACCACCCTGAACGTGTCCGGGGCGTCAGGGAAAACTTCTTTGGAATATATGACCTCAGAAAAATTACAACCAACAAACTTGATCTTGTCCTTTTTGATAAAGTCAATGAACTTATTCATAATATTGTATTTTCTGTCCCTTTTGACAACAATCTGATTGGCAAGATTCAGGAAAAGCATGATAAATGCTTTTGAAATGTCTCGCTTACATCCCAAGTACACTGTCGTCATGCTCCCCATCGTTCTCGGTGCCCTAGGTTTGGTACCTCCGAATATCTAGGTGCAGATCAAGAGAGTGCCCGGGTTCTCATCCCTTTTTTCACGCTGGGCAGTGCAGTGTTGGGGAGTCTACATATTCCCTGAAAAGTTCTTGGTGGGTTCGACAAGTAAGCGTTTCCCAGGAGAAGTCCCATTCGCTGTCTGGGCGGCGTGTAGAGGGGGCAAGGGCCCTGAGCTGATGATGAGCCTTACCAGCCTGACTGTGCCTGGATCACCTGAACCCTCTCTGCGGCATTTTCTAATCTGTTAAATTTAATAACCCGTTGCATAATTATTTTGCAACTGGCCAATATGGCGTTATCTTCTTCTGTTACAAACCCACGTGGGAGTGGGAAAGGTTTAACCCGCATTTCACCATAATCCAGCAATATCACGGCGGGGGACTCCAGAGATGGGCTTTACACACTGTAACCATGTGGGGAATCGAACCCAGGTCTTCGGCGTGGCGAGGGAACGCTTAAACCGGTAGACTACCCCACCGTCCCAAACCAACGTTGCAATTACAGGTACTACAAATACCGCTGCTGTAATGCAAAAGTGCCAGGTCCCGCAAGTAGTTGCCAATGCGCACATGAAAATAAACGTTTGGTTTGTCTGTTTGCTTGTTTGACACCGCACTCGTCCATATCCAGGCTTTATGGCAGCGGTCTGTAAATAATCGAGTCAAGAAAATACATCGATCAACATCATGAACATCAATCAAAACAATTAGGGTTCGTGGATATGCGTCAACCAAGTCATTGAGTGAGCAATGCCCCTGCTATATGGCAGCGGTCTGTAAATAATCGAGGTTGACCAGGCAACCCAGTGATCAACAGCATGAACATCGATATGCGCAACTCGGATAGGATGCCAGACAAGGAAGCCTGACATCCTTATCCCGTTAGTCGCCTTTTACGACAAACAAGGATTGCTAAAAAACATTCTAACCCGGATCCTCAAGTCATGAAATATTAGCTCTTCACAGAAATATTGGCTATTCACATGAAAAGGGAGTTTCCTCCATTTTGAATCCCTTGTGACAAGAGGGTCACATTTAATACTGTCTGACTCAATCAATTTTTCAATCACAATGGATAGCTTTTTGACGATTTTATCTATAAAAGATGGTTTTAATCATATGGATTCCCATTTAGCCATTTTAAAGAAAAAAATAAATTGCTAATTTACCCACACGTTATGTAATTGTGTAGATAGTTTATGTTTAATATCGGTTGTGTTTAATTTTCAACATACTTGGTTGACTGCAGTATCATCGAAGCGGCTTCACAGGATGTAACACTATCGCCATTCCATTTGGTGTTGAAAACCTGAGACAGGTTGCAGTTTTGAGCAATTTCAAATATACTACTCAAAACAAGTTAAGGGTCGCAACTTTAAATGGCCATAACTACAAATATAAATAACAGTGAAATGTAGCGATCATATAACAACTCGAGCCAACATTTCATGATAACCATAACGGGAGACAAAAACAGGGGGAATGTCAGTAATTGCTGATCAATAAGGTGTCAAAGTGACGTACTGTCAGAAGTGAAAACTCAAACGCCAACATTGGACTAATAACGGATGTAACCACCTCGAGCAGTAAGACAAGCAGTACACCTCTGTCTCATACTGGTCACCAGACGTTGGAAGAAGGCTTGGGGTATTGCCTGCCATTCTGCAATGAGATACTGGGCCAGTTCTGCACCGTTGTTAGGAGGGGCGTGGTTGTTACAAAGCCGACGTCCTAACTCGTCCCAAGCATGTTCCATAGGGGCTAAATCTGCTGAATATGCCTGGCATTCCATGTGCTCAACATTGTTCTGTTTAAGGAAGTCCGTCACAACACGGGCACGGTGTGATCGGGCATTGTCATCTTGGAATATGGATCCGACACCGAAACGTTGTAAACATGGCAAAACAAGGGGTCTGATGATCTCCCGTAGATAGCGATTTCCGGTCAGGTTACCATTAATGACATAGAGAGGTGTCCTTTGATGAAAGGAAAACGCACCCCAAACCATGACATCCCCGCCTCCCTATGGCAAACGTTGGTTGACGTTAACGTCAGCAAACCTCCCTCCTGGACGCCGATAAACACGAGTTCTACCATCATTGAACTGTAGAGTAAACCTAGACTCGTAGGAGAAAAGAACTGATGCCCACTGAGCACGTTGCCAACGAACATAGCGTCTACACCAGTCATGTCTTGCCGTCATGTTTCGCTGAAGGAGCGGTGATCGTACTGCTGGTCGCCGTGCCCGAAGATGGTTCCTCGTCAGTCGGTTCCTGACAGTTTGATCAGATACCAGGGTACTTGTGGCAGTTCTAAGTTGGTCACGGAATTGTCTGGCAGTTACTCTGTGTTGTGGGAGGGCCATATTTGTAAGGTATCGGTCTTCTCTCGGAGTTGCTGATGGAGGCCTGCCAGAACGTGGTCGATTATTCAGCATTCCAGTGACACGAAACTGGTGTCATAACTTTCCAATGACACTCTGACTCACATTTCGTCTCTGAGCCACACTCCGTTGAGGTTCGCGATCTGGAAGCCAAGTAAGAGCTCTTCCTCTGTCTGTCATGCTCAGTTGACGTCTTGCCATTGTTGAATTTCAAGTGACAATAACAATGCGACAATTACAAGTTGTATAGGGAAAATATGCACGCACAACACTTATCCCACGAAGAACACGTGCAAATGTTGTTCATGATGAAACATCATCTTCCACAAGCAATGTGGTGGCGCTTCTATGAAGCACTCGATGTTTCAATCTGTTCGTTTTTAACACCCTACCACATGATGACTATTGGCACCACGGTTATCTGCAGCCTTTATCCAGGTTCTGCAATGGTTTTGAATAACTACCATACACGGAATGTAAAGTTTTATTCGTGCATAATGCAACCAGCCTCATCAATAACATTACATGATAACATCGCATGACCCTTAACTTGTTTTGAGTAGTATATATTCCCGTGTGTTCCTCCGATGTAGTATTGGTGAAATACTGATCCAAGTGGCGTAAAATCATGCTTATTCCAATGTTACAAATTAACCGTTGGTTCCATGCATTGAATCTGATACAGATTAACATAACGAGGTTGGAACCGTGGTCACAGCAACGTCTTCCCACTTGACTGCACTTCATTTCCCGCACCTACCACTGTTTTTAATCGCAGCATATATGTTATTTTAATTTATGGCTGGATTATCTAAAATTGCCAATATCCGAAGGGATGGTGTAAATCCACCTAGGGTCCATGCAGGAAGAAAAATGTACTGTAAGTCCCTAGTATGGTCCCTAGTATGATCCCTAGTATGGTGATCTACCTTCAGTTGTTGGCAGTATATAGCCTGTTTTTACTTTGTATTGTCATCTATAGTTAAACTGTTTTAGAGTTAATTACTATTTTTAAGTTTGAATCTGTTATAATCTAGTTATTTTACTGTCCTTCGTTGACAGGTTTTACAATTTACCATTAATTACTATGTATGCCGACGTGACGGTAAATTTAACTCACTTTCTCACACATTTCCGTAAAGGTTTTTCTCGCAGCACAATAACAAAGATCAATGATACAGATCAGGATCTCATTAATTAAGAATAAAGTGACTATTGTTTCGGTATAGATTCTTACACTGTTTTCAAGATAAAGAACCACCTGGTGTAAGAATCGATCGAAACGTTGCTCGGTGCGGAAACCAAGAAATCGTTACAATAAAGTTCTCAGATTTATCATTGATTCACAAACTTCTAGAATGCAATAAGAATAAAGTAATGCTACAAACCTCGGTGGAAGTATGAAAGTTTTCAGTTCCATTATTGGCAGTCAAATGTAACTAGAGACAGGCAATCTAAGGCACAAAGACCCCAATTGGCACTGGCGAGGCTCGCTGATCAGCAAACAATGAACAAATGTACAGTCTGATTACCATAACAACTGAAGAAACATTATCTCCATAGATAGTTAAAACCACTTTCTGACAAGTGCACGATTACAAAACCCCATCGAAATGAAATTGATTAAACGGAATTTGTATGTTAAAGGCCGAAGTTCAAACCTATATACAGATGGGATGTGGCCTCCTTGCCTAGTCAAAGCTGTCTTTCGATGCAAAGCAATGAAGTATTCAAGTACATTCCATGAATTGTCACAAAATTGACTTACCGGTTCATGATGAAATTAAGCCATAGTGTAAAGAAGTACGTTATGAAGGCTCAAGGTAAAATGTATGGATGCAGACATCCTACAAAACATACATTTTGTAAACACATTTCTCTTGTTTTAAATCCAGATTTGAATTTCCCACTGTGTCAAGCAGGTGCCCAGAGAAGGTGCCTTTCCATAGAAACAAGCATGTGAGTGGGTTAGTTTTTGGTGAAATTTCATTAAGGGTTTCATATTTTCAGGCAGGCTGTGATAGTGTCCCCTTCCCAACTCCCCTGGCCCCATGCTGTGCAGGGTTAGGGATGTACGCTTAATTGATGTCATGTTGAAGATGTTATTATCAGAAAATAAGTACAATTTGAAATTTCATGTACGCTAATCAAATTAAACTCTTTCGTCATCAAAGTATGTAGTAAAGGGGTTGTTGGACATTTACTACAAGGCACATGGTTATTATGCTAGTAGTAAATTCCAAGGTTAACCTTTGACATCGCCAGACCTTTGCCAGGCACCCATAGTCGTTTGAGTCCTGTCACTCATAGGCAGATAACATCTACACTGCTGAGGAGTAGCCAGTGGGAGACCATGGTAACCCATGGGTGTTTTGGAAGTTTGCACTCTGGCCGTTAAACACTATTCGTGTATGGGGATGCCCAATTATGTTATTTTTCAAGACATGAACAACAATCAGATTTGAGGTATACATAATGTTTCATAATGCGACGATGTTATCCTGCTCTGTCTTGAGAAGGGGTGGCTCTGTGCTATGTGCACGGTCTACACACAACCACCATTTCCCCCAAATGTGAGGTGAGGTGAGGTGAAATTGGGTTTAACGTGGTGCTTGAGAATATTTCGCTCATGTGACGACTCTCCGCTCTCCGGGCGGACGCTCTAACCACTACACCACGGAGGTGGTCTCCCCCCCAATGTATATACAAAGCCAAGGTCAGTACCAACCGAACCCTTACTCCCAACCACAACAAACTCAACACAATCCCTACACGGCAGCCATTTCAGCCAAGATGGAGCAGATGGATGCCAGACTCGCTAAGCTCGATGCTACTGAACATGATATGAGTTCAAACAAACATGGCTAGGCTTGAGTTGAAAGTTCAGGAGATCGATGGGATTAAAACACATTTTAATGAAGTAGTTGCAAGTGCACGATTCATCAGTGATGGTTTCGATAGATGGAACGCCGATAAAGCAGTTTTAGAAGCGGATCTACAATCACTGAGGGGTAAGGTTGATGCATGTGCACCCGACATATCGCGCTTAAGAGAAGACCTCGTCGCTCTAAGAGAGTACACGGTTGATCTCAGGTGCAGGTCCATGCGGAACAACCTTATATTTACTGGTATCCCCGAAACAGAACCCCAGCCTACCCTGGCGCATTGCGATAATGTGCTGAAGGAATTCATTAAGGAGCATCTCTAAGTAGACTGTGATAACATGAAGTTTAAACGTGTTCACGGGATCGGAGCTAAACAACATGGAGGAACAACGATACCACGAGCCCTCATCGCAAAGTTTATACACACACAGGACAGAGACACGGTAAAGGGAGCAGCTCGTCGACTAAAAGGTAAACCTTTCAGTGTCATGGAGCAATTTCTAGATGAGGTCGCCCTTTACCGAAGGGAGGTGCTCATGACCCTGCTGAGAGATGCCAGGAGACAAGGTAAACAGGCCTACATGGTCATAGATAAACTATATGTTGACAGGAAACTACAAGAGGTATCCACCCCACCTCCTTACAGACGCCCGCAGGACCCCCTAGGACAGGCACGGTGGTCAAAACCTCCATATTGACCAGGGATGAGACTCTCAGCGTGTAGCTGATGACAGGATATAACCAATGACTTACCAGTAATGCATCACCTTCCATAATTTTATCTAAGGAAAGTCTAAGTGAGCCATTTGCACCAATCATGACAATTCACAAAAATGCAAGTGACAATAACATTCCAGTAAATGCCATAACATATGTTCGATGTAAACCCCCTAGTCCATCTCATATTGTAACCTCCTCTGTGACATCAAATGTGTGCAATCATAATGCAGATACAGACTTAGCTGAACCAAATACAAGCACAGACATGTCTTCTGGTACTTTCAGCAATACCAACAATAACTCTTTTCATAAGAACATGACAATGATAATGATGCAAGTTATGAAAGGTGTTATTTCTCTGATAAGGACAATCCAATTCCTGATTGTGAGAAAACTTATGCTGTTGTTGACAACTTGTCTGAAGTAGATAAGGCAGTAGAAGTAACTGTAAATGGTCATGATGGTGATGAAGATGCTGATGCTGTTGCTAACAGCAATGCTCTTGTTAATGGTTGATGTTGATAAAGCTGAGAAGGTTGATGAAATATATATACAGCACAGAGTGAATGCAGCTAGAAAGTCTGGTGGAATTGGAGTTGCCATAAAACATGAATATGAAAAATATGTCACACTATTAGAAAATGATTACAGATTTATATTATGGATAAAAATAGACAAGAATGTGTTTCCTATAGACTAAGATATGTATATTGGCATAGTTTACCTACCACCCGAAGGTTCAAAATATGTAAATAATGATGCTTTTAATGAAATAGAACAGTCACTTTTGTACTACCTATCACTTAGTGAGTATGCCACCCTAAAGGGTGACTGTAATGCACGAACTAGTAATATCCAGGACGTTCTGTCATTAGACCCCCCCCCCCCCCTTATGTCTACCACTGTATAAAGACTTCGAAATATTTGAATTCTCATCTCTATACTCAGATGTTCATTGCCACTTTACACTAAAAACCGCCACGTGCAGCATGCCTCCCAGTCCGTTAGTTATCCAGTACAAGAGCAAAACTTCCAAACTAGTAGGACAAACCATTATGATATTGAAAACTCTACTACGACCTGACAAAACTTGAAAATCGAAAGGCAATCGGTGATTCATAGACGCACAGAGTTAGCGTGTGAGTCAGGGGTTGACCCAGATACGGTAGATGACATCGCTTCTGACATAGCACACGTGCTAGTAGATACTGCACGTGAAACGTTCGGTGTAAAGCGGACTCATGCTAAATTTCCCAGATCGAAAGCTTGAAAAATAAACAAGCCTTTGTTCAACACTGAATGTAGAAATATGCGTATAAAATTCGATTAATTTAAAAATGACTTTAGAAAATACAAAACCACATTACATAGACAGACGTTTTGTGAAACTTTCCGTGCTTATAAAAAATGTATGGATAAATGTACAACTAAACAGTTTCGTAATAAAGAAAACATTCGCCAAAAGAATACTGGAAGATACTAAATAAGCGTGACAGTGAAAAACAAACCAGTCACCAAGCATTGATGGCTTTTATGAATATTTTAAGAAATTAAATGAAAGGTAATGTGATGATGAAGTCCTCACTGAGAATGACGATAGTGATAACTTTACATTTGATACAAATATTCTCAGCGATATCATTACAAGTGATGAAACTGCCTTTGCCATAAACCTAAAAAGTAATAAGGCATCTGGAGTAGATTTAGTAGAAAATGATTATAATTTACGCTTCAGAAAAGATAATCCAATTTCTCACTACTTTTTTCAACCTGATAATAAATTCCGGGAACTGTTCTGCTTGCTGACTTACAGGCACAGTTAAACCTATTTATAAGAAAAAAGGTGACCCTATGGACCCAAACTCCTATACAGCCATAACCATAATAAGTTGTTTTGGAAAACTATTCACTAGTATTCTAAATATAAGGCACCCATGAAAGGCCACCTCCTCGTGGTGGGTGCTGGGTAACGCTAAGCGCCTTTCAACCCCCCGTTGTGGACCCGGGGGGATATTTGGTCCACCAACCTGTTTGCCGTGGGTTGCGCCCCTGTGTCGGTGGAGGACGGGATTCTGGTGGTTGAGGGCAAGGGTTCCAGGAACAGCGTTCCTTTGCCCAATACACCACTTCGACCCTTACTTCACCTAGACGGGTGGTTGAATGGGCCCGGTTCAACCAATCGGCTGGTCATGCCAAGCCCTGTGCATTCTATTTTCTATTGCACAAATTTGATTTATTTAAATGATCCTGTTTGGGGCTTTGGAAAACAAAAACATTTCACAAATTTTGAATTGACTTTAAATGAGAACGATTGTTCCTTTTTGCCTAGAGTCGTATGCCCAGAAGGCGGTGGCTCATGGGCCAATTCAGTGGAATAATTAAACTTTTAGTTTTTCTGCTGGAGTATATCATCCGAGTATCCTTGGTGCTGCAAGTCGGATATCCACTTGTTTTTAGCATTGTCTTTATGATACTCCATGGCGGGTGGGGAGCTCGGATGATGAACCTTCTACGCTTACTATGGACTACCAAAACCCCCAAAAACGAAACAAACGTCAATTGGACAGTGATGATGATGACCAACGACCGTCTACCTCAATTGAATATTGGCCACGATTTTTAGTTCTCGAGACTCTTGACAAATCTCCTTTAAAATTAAACCCTTTTGCAGTGTCAAAGGGTGTACATGGTATTGCAGGTGAGGTCCGCAATATCAAACGATTGCGCTCAGGCTCTTTGCTCATCGAATGCAGCAGGAAAACGCAATCAACAAATTTGATGTCAACTCAGCTGTTTGTTGGAATACCGGTTTCGGTATCTCCACATAGAACTTTGAACACAAGCAAAGGAATCGTCAGAGACCGGGATCAACTATTTGCAGATATGAGTGAATTGGACATCGTCTCTGAAATGAAAGAACAAGGAGTGACATTTGTGAAACGATTCACAACACGGAAAAACTCTGAGACTAAACCAACAAACACTTACCTATTCCATTTTTCTTATCCAAATGCTCCAAAATCATCTCAACGTTGATATTTATATTCCCAACCCATTGAGATGTTTCAAATGTCAAAAGTATGGTCATGGTGTAAACAACTGCACAAATTCTATTACATGCGCTCACTGCAGCCAAAAAACCCATGTTACTGAAGATTGTGATAACAACGTTAAATAATGCACTAACTGCTCTGGTACTCACTCATCTTTTTCAAAAGAATGTCCAATCTGGAAACAACAAATGGCAATTAATAAAATTAAATTCACAAGGAATCTTAGTTTTGCTGATGCCAAAAAACTTGTTGTTCAGACACCAGAACCAAATGAGTCTTATGCTTCAGTTACGAAATCCGGAACACATCAAAATGTAACTTCTATTGTGTCCACTTCGTCAACAGAATGCCAGACTAATTTGACATGGGTTGACTCTGATGCACCCAAGATCTACTCTCCTGACCAGTCAACACAAACCGTTGTATCAACATCCACAACAACTGCTAGAGCAGAAGTTGAATCTCGGCCATCTTCCCAGGAACAATCATCATCACAGTCTACTTCCAGACTTCCGTCTGGAATTAATGGGAAGCAAGTGTCGAAACAGAAAACAAACCAATAAACGAATCGTCAAAACAATACCATAGTGGCAGAGTCTCAAAAGGGACAGAAGACAAAATCCAAATTTACAATAAGTTTGGATCTCTCGAAGACATGGATGTCTCTGAAAACATCCAGTACAGGGCTCATAGCTTGTCGCCCAAAAAAAAGACAAGGGGTAGATCTCCAATCAACCCACCAAAGACATAGTTTCTTCACGTATTGTCCAATGGAATTGTAGAGGACTAAAGACCAACTTCAATGAATTACAGCTATTGATTCAGGATTTACAACCATCAGCTTTCTGCTTACAGGAAACCTACCTGAAGCAGGTGGACAATTTTAATTTACGTCAGTTCATTGGATATCATTCTTTTTCTCCTCCGGGTGACAGGGCCACTGGAGGATCTTCAATCCTTGTTAAGCAGGGTATTATTCATAGTCCTTTAACGCTTAAAACTTGATCTCCAATCGCTCTATAATCAACTTCCGAAACCCTGTGTTATTGTGGGTGACCTAAATGGTCATAACCCGATTTGGGGTAGTACAAACACTAACACTAAAGGTAAACTAATAGAAGATTTCCTCTCAGATAATGATCTCTGTATATATAATGATGATTCTCACACTTACCTCCATCCTGCAACCGGCACTTACTCTTCTTTGGACGTGGCTCTGGCTGACTCTAACCTTCTCAATGAATTTGATTGGTCAGTCCATAATGACCTTTGTGGAAGTGACCACTTCCCAACTATACTTTCAGAAATAAACCCAGCTGATTCTCCATCTTACACAAGATGGAATTTTTCCAAGGCTAACTGGTCCTTGTATGAAACTATGTGTAAATCAAAACTGAAAACGCATTTTTTCAGTGATGTAGCTGATCCTATTCAGGTATTTTCTGACGCTTTAAATGATATAGCTGATCATTGTATACCAACGTCCTCTACGAGTCCACATGTGCGGAAACCATGGTTTAGTTCAGATTGCGTAATGCTGGCACCCATGAAAGGGCCACCTGGAACCTCGTGGTGGGTGCTGGGTAACCTCCTCGTGGTGGGTGCGCTAAGCGCCTTTCAACCCCCGTTGTGGACCCGGGGATATATTTGGTCCACCAACCCGTTTGCCGTGGGTTGCGCCCCTGTGTCGGTGGAGGACGGGATTCTGGTGGTTGAGGGCACGGGAGCCAGGAACAGTGTTCCTTTTGCCCAACACACCACTTCGACCCTTACTTCACCTAGACGGGTGGTAGAATGGGCCCGGTTCTACCAATCGGCTGGTCACGCCGAGCCCTGTGCATGGTTTATCTTTTTGCACAAACTTTATTATTTTGGTCTTGGCTATTTTGCATTATTATGTACAAATTATTAATAGATTAATATGCCTAGAGTCCTATGCCAGAAGGCGGTGGCTCATGGGCCAATCTGGCAATATAAACCGCTGAATTCTGTGTTTCTCCAGAATGATGTCATGGGCGAACCAGCCTGACACTTTTTCTTTCAGATTCTACAGCTATTTATGTTTTTATTTGCTGGAGTATAACATCCCTGTAGCCCTGGTGGAACAGCCTGGCTTCCGCTGTAACACCGTCCTTGTTGACACTCCATGGCGGGTGGGGAGCAGGGATGTTGAACACTTTTCCTACACCATGGCTTTTTCCATTCAATCTGGTTCATCAAAACACAAACGTAGACATGTAGTATCTACATCATCAGATGAAGGATCTCCTGATTCAGTTGATTCTTGGCCGAGATTCATTGTGCTTTCATCTATAGATGACAATCCTTTGAAACTGAACCCATTCGCTATTTCCAAAGGCATTCAAGGTGTCTGTGGGGAGGTGAAGGGCGTGACACGTCTCCGGAACGGATCATTGTTAGTGGAATGTCTGCGGAAGCAACAATCGGATAATCTGTTACTATTAAACCAGTTCGTCAATACACCCGTTGTTGTCTCGGTACATAGAACTTTAAACTCTTGCCGAGGTATAGTCAGAGACAGGGCTCATTGTCTTTCTGATATGAGTGAGGAGGACATTGCAGCTGAGCTGAAAAATCAAGGGGTGATCGCTGTAAAGCGATTTACCAAAAAGAGAGATGATGGCAGTATTACTAAACTTACTACTTATCTGTTTACATTTGCACTTTCGACTCTTCCGAAGTGTAAAAGCCGGATACTTTAACATTGGGGTGGAGGTATATGTACCAACTCCACTCCGATGTTTTAAATGTCAAAAGTTTGGTCATGGGTCCAAGTTCTGCCGTAACAGCACGGTATGTTCCCGTTGTGGAGGCGCTCATGAGTCTTCTGAATGCACAAATAACATCAAATGTGCGAACTGCGACGGAGACCACTTGGCCTCATCCAAATCCTGCCCTTTATATGATCGTGAAACAAGAATTCAAAAAATCAAACACACGAACAATATTTCTTATGTTGAAGCGAAAAAGCTTGTTCCTCTCTCAACTGCTTCAACTATATTGTACTCAGATGCAGTGTCCTCTCGTGCCACTGCCTCCAGACCTTCCCTGACTTCAACAGCCTGTCAAACATCCCTATCTTGGGTTCATGAAAAAATCATTATCGATGATCAGATCTCTCCATCTCCGTCAAATATATCTTCTTCAGCTTCCCAGACAGAACGTGTAGCATCACAACTTTCAATGGATCATTCATCTGAACCAGTATCTGTGCCGGAATCAACACCTGCACAATCAAACATATCAAAAAATTGGAAGAAAAGAGAAAAGGCAATCAAAATATAAGACCAGAACTCTCACGCATTTGGAGGTGCCTTCCTCTCAGACACCTTCAGTAAAGGTTCAAAATCAGTTTGAACCTTTGGAGATAGAGGTCAATTCTTCGCTCCCTAGCCATGGGAGGAAACCCCACTCCAATGTACGACCTCTCATTGAGCCTCCATGAACTGCTCCAATAATATTGTTCAGTGGAATTGTAGAGGACTAAGGAACAATTATAATGAATTACAGTTACTGATTCAAGATTTCAAACCATCGGCATTTTGTTTACAGGAAACCTATCTTAAAAATACAGATCAATTTGATGTAAGACAATATAATTCATATAACTACTTTTCTCCTCCAGGGCCTAGAGCTACTGGGGGTTCTTCCGTTTTAGTTAGACATGGTGTTATACATAGCCATGTTCCCCTAAATACATGTCTTCAAGCTGTTGCTGTCAGACTGACTCTCAACGTCGTTTTCACATTGTGCTCACTGTATGTACCACCATCTTCTTCTCTTCAGCAGACTGATCTTCAGACTCTCTATGACCAGCTCCCCAAGCCATGTATCATCATGGGTGATTTAAACGGTCATAATCCCCTTTGGGGTAGTTCTGATACAAACAGAAATGGGAAAATGTTGGAAGATTTTATTGCTAACAACGATCTGTGTATCTTCAATGATAATTCGAAAACATACTTACATCCTGGTACAGGTACGTACTCTTGTCTAGATTTATCTCTTACTGATACAGGTCTGCTTAATGAATTTGAATGGTTGGTCCACAGCGACTTGTGTGGCAGTGATCATTTTCCGACCATTCTTCAAACAATAGGTCCAGCTGACGTTCCTCCATCATCAAGGTGGAATTTCAACAAGGCTAACTGGCCTTTGTTCGAATTACTGTGTATAGATAACTTAAATCCTGATCGTTTTCTTGATGTTCCTGATTCAGTGAAATTATTCTCTGATGAACTAAACAAAATAGCCGATGCATGTATTCCTAAATCCTCTGCAAATCCGCATATACGTAAACCATGGTTTAATAATGACTGCAAACAAGCTAGAAAGGCACGGAAAAAAGCTGAACACTATTTCCGTCGCCACCCAATGGTGCATAATTTAGATAAATTTAAAATTTTAAATGCTAAAGCACGTCGAACATTTAAGCAAAATAAGCGCAAGTCTTGGCAAAATTATGTTTCGAAAATAAATTCACGGACGCCGATGTCCAAGGTGTGGAACATGATCCAGAGAATTAAAGGTAAGGGTACCAAATCAAGCATTAATCATCTCAAAACTGGGGACCAATTGTTAACAGATAAATCTGACATCGCAAATAAACTGGGTGAAACACTTGCAAAACATTCTTCCTCGTCAAACTATGTTCCCGAATTTCAAAAATTCCAAAAATTGCAAGAAAAGAAACAAGTCAATTTTCATTCGGATAATGGGGAAGACTATAATGAAATCTTTTCTATCCACGAGCTTCATACTGCTCTTGAACAAGCTCACAATACTGCAACAGGAGCTGATAACATTCATTATCAACTCCTTCAACACTTACCGGAATCTTGTTTAGAAACACTATTAAATATTTTTGATGACATTTGGACATCTCGTAACTTTCCTTCATCTTGGCGTGATGCCATTGTTGTGCCCATACCTAAACCTGGACGTGATCATACCGATCCCTCAAATTATAGGCCCATCTCCTTGACTAGTTGCGTTTGCAAAACCATGGAACGCATGGTCAATAACAGATTAACTTGGTACTTAGAGTCCAATAACTTAATCACAAATATTCAATGTGGTTTTCGTAAAAATCGCAGTACCATTGACCATTTAGTTCGATTGGAGTCATTCGTTAAAAATGCCATTCTTAACAAGCAGCATGCAGTGTCAATATTTTTCGATTTAGAGAAAGCCTATGACACGACATGGAAGCACGGCATTTTACAAGATTTACATGATTTTGGTTTGAGAGGCCGTTTGCCTCAGTTTATATCCGAGTTTTTAACTGATAGGCAATTTCAAGTCCGCGTGGGTTCTACCCTGTCTGACCATTATAAGCAGGATCAGGGTGTCCCACAAGGTAGTATTTTGTCTGTCACATTGTTTAGTGTTAAGATCAATAGTTTATCAAAGGTCTTAAGTGATTCAATCGATGGGTCACTATTCGTGGATGATTTTAATATTTCTTGTCGTGGTAAAATATGCATACTATTGAACGGCAACTACAGTTGTGTTTAAACAAAATAGATAAATGGTGTCTTGAGAATGGATTTAAATTTTCTAAATCCAAAACTAATTGTATCCATTTTTGTAGAAAATATAAACCGCATAAAGACCCTGAACTGTTTCTAAATGGCTCTCCCATCAAAGTTGTTAAGGAAGCCAAGTTCTTGGGTATAATTTTTGACTCGCATCTAACTTTTCTTCCACATATCAAGGCCCTTAAAACTAAATGCATGAAAGCACTTGACTTGTTGAAAGTCGTTTCCAATTCTAAGTGGGGAGGGGATCAGGCTACCCTGCTACAATTATATCGATCGTTGGTTCGTTCCAAGCTTGATTATGGCTCCATCGTATATGGTGGAGCCTGCAAAAGCAACCTAAAACTTTTAGATTCTGTCAACCACCAAGGTCTAAGACTATGTCTTGGTTCCTTTAGAACTTCACCTGTTGACAGCCTCTGCGTCGAGGCTGATGAGCCATCTCTTACACAACGCCGTATAAAATTAACTTTACAGTATATAACAAAACTTTATTCCAATAAGTCAAACCCTGCATATGACTGTGTCTTTAATCCAATCTATGAAGATCTGTATAATAAGAAGCCTTCTCTTGTTCCACCTCTTGGTATAAGAGTGAAACCCTTCCTTTCTGCTGCTGGCATTGAGCTAGAACATATAGCTCCTTCCCGTCTTATTTCTTCTCCTCCTTGGCAATTGGTGAGGCCACAGGTTGACCTTACACTGACAACATTTAAAAAATCAGAAACAAACGAATTACAATATAAACAAGAATTTAATCAATTAAAAACTAAATATACTACATACTCATCCTTATTTACAGATGGGTCCAAGGATGGTGGTGCGGTTGCTTGTGCCACCGTCATTGGATCCAGAACAATCTCTTCTCGATTACCCAATAACAGCTCTATTTTCACAGCAGAAGCAAACGCCATATTAACAGCTCTTAAATATATTCAAAGACATCCCCAACATAAACAATATATCATATTTTCAGATTCTCTTTCTTGCCTTCAGGCTATTAAAAATATCTCTTGCAAACATCCACTTTTAATTGAAATAATCGAATTATATAATGATCTTGCTACTGGCCAATGCGACATCGTCTTTTGTTGGTTACCCAGCCACGTTGGCATTTCTGGGAACACGATGGCTGATCTTGCTGCTAAGGCAGCACTCAACAAATCTGTGACACCACTTCTTATTCCATACTCTGATTACAAAGCTTGCATTAGAACTTACATCCGTGATCTGATGCAGAAGAAGTGGGACACCCAAGCAGGTATTAATAAATTACATGCAATAAAACAAACTATCGGTTACACCTACTTGGGTTGTCAGTCCAGATTTGAAGAGGTCATCATACGACGATGTCGTATTGGTCACACCAGGTATACTCATGAATATCTGTTAAAAGGTGAGGATCCTCCGTTTTGTATCCCTTGTGATGAAAGAATCACGGTCAAACATGTCTTGCTTGACTGTGTTGAGTACTCCATCACAAGGGATATCTATTTCAAATCCCGAACTATGAAGGATCTTTTTATTAATGTAAGTCCTCATTTAATTATTGCTTTTTTAAAAGAATTAAATTTGTTAACAGATTTGTAAATAGCTAAATATTTTATGATTGGAAGTTTGAATTAGTAACATAGATTGTTAGTGGCTGTATCCTCGAGGGGGGTTAAAGTACTGTAAAATTATTGTCCTCCCTGAGAGGGTACGTAAGTCCCAAAACATTCAAAGTAAATTTCAACTTTCCGTTTTTTAATCGTAGAATATTTGTCATTTTAATGTATGGCTAGATATATCTTAATTGCTAACGGCTGAGGGGATGATATAAATCCAGCTAGGGCCCATGCAGGAAGCAAATGTACTGTAAGTCCCCATGGTCCCTAGTATGGTGATCCACCTTCAGTTGTTAGCGATCTATAGCCCATTTTTAGATTGTGTTGTCCCCTATGGTTAAAATGTTTTAGATTCAATTACTAGTTTTACGTATCTATATCTGTGATACTCTAGTTGCTTTACTGTCCTTCGATGACAGGTTTTATAATATATACATATTCCATTACAATGTAAAATGTTCTCGTCACGATAAAATGTGTCGTTAAATATTCGTCACTCACGATATGGCTGAAATATTGCCGATGTTGACGTTGAAGAATGGTTTGATAATAAACAACACACTCACTCACTGGAAACATGGAATTTTAACAGATCTTCATAACATGGGTTTGAGAGGCCGTTTGCCAAATTTCATATCACAGTTTTTGACAAACAGGCATTTCCAGGTTCGAGTGGGATCCACCTTGTCTGAATATTACGATCAAGATCAGGGTGTACCACAAGGCAGCATATTCTCGGTAACGTTGTTTAGTATAAAAATCAACAGCTTATCTAAAGTTTTAAACGACTCTATTGATGGGTCGTTATTTGTCGATGATTTTAATGTTTCATGTTGAGGTAAAAATATGCGCACAATTGAGAGACAGTTGCAAGTCTGTCTCAATAAAATCAATGATTGGTCCGAACAAAATGGCTTTAAGTGTTCTAAGTCTAAAACTAACTGCATCCATTTCTGTCGTAAGTATAAACCACATAAAGACCCAGACTTACATTTATCGGGTACTCCCATTAAAGTAGTTAAAGAAGCTAAATTCCTAGGTATCATATTTGACCATCATTTTACATTCCTACCTCATATAAAAAATCTCTTAAAGCAAAATGTCTGAAAGCTTTGGATCTCTTGAAAGTTGTCTCTAACTCTAAGTGGGGTGGTGATCAGTCAACCCTCCTACACTTGTATAGATCGCTGATCCGTTCCAAGCTTGATTATGGTTCCATCGTCTATGGTGGATCTTGTAAAAGTAATCTCAAAGTGCTTGATTCTATTCACCATCAAGGTCTGAGACTATGTCTTGGATCTTTCCGAACTTCACCTATTGACAGTCTTTACATTGAAGCTGACGAGCCTTTCCCTAAAACAACGCCGAATTAAACTGTCGTTACAGTACATAACCAAGTTATATGCTAATAAGTCTAACCCTGCTTACAATTGTGTGTTTAATCCTCTGTATGAAGATCTTTACGATAAAAAGTCATCGCTAATTCCACCTCTGGGAATACGAATTCAACCTTTTATTTCAGCTGCTAATATTGCACTCACTAACATATCTCCTTTCCGCCTGCTCTCTTCTCCTCCTTGGCAGTTGGTCCAGCCAAGAGTTGACCTGACATTAACCAAACTCAAGAAATCAGAAACAAATCAGTTACAGTATAAACAAGAATATAATCAATTAAGAAGTACATATAATACATATAAATCTATATTTACAGATGGATCCAAGGATGGTGGTGCAGTTGCTTGTGCCACTGTCATTGATCCAAAACATTATCAACTAGATTACCAGATCACGCCCATATTTACAGCCGAATCAAAGGCCATTTTAACTGCCCCTCAGATATATCAAACAGTCTAAACATAAGGACTTTATTATTTTTCGGACTCGCTGTCTTGTCTTCAAGCAATTAAAAAACAATTCGTGTCAGCATCCTGTTTTACTTGACATAATAGAACTACATAATAATCTTGCTACTGGCCAATGCGACATCGTCTTTGTTGGTTACCCAGCCATGTTGGAATCACTGGTAATACAGTGGCTGACTCTGCTGCAAAGTCTGCTCTCAACAAATCTGTGACACCACTTCAAATACCTTATAGTGATTATAAACCAGTTATAAGAAGTTACATCCGGGATCTTATGCAGAAGAAGTGGGACACCCAAGTAGGTATCAATAAATTACATGCAATAAAACCCTACATTGGTTACACCTACTTGGGTTGTCGGTCCAGATTTGAAGAGGTCATTATATGACGATGTCGCATTACTACACTAGATATACTCACGAATATTAACTTAAAGGTGAGGATCCTCCAGTTTTGCATCCCTTTGAGATGAAAGAATCACAGTCAAGCA
The DNA here is from genome assembly GCF_003918875.1 of Haliotis rubra. Taxonomy (NCBI): domain Eukaryota; kingdom Metazoa; phylum Mollusca; class Gastropoda; order Lepetellida; family Haliotidae; genus Haliotis; species Haliotis rubra. The sequence continues at coordinate 96,686 of NW_025765043.1, forward strand.
TGTCTTGCTTGACTGTGTTGAATATTCCATCACAAGGGATAAGTATTTTAATATCAAAACATTGAAGGATCTTTTTACTACTGTTCGTTCTCGTTTAGTTATTGCCTTTTTAAAAGAATTAGATTTGTTAAGTGATTTGTAAATAGATATATATTTTATCATTGGCAGTTTGAATTAGTAACTGAGATTGTTAGTGGCTGTACCCTCAAAGGGGGTTGAAGTAGCGTAAAATTATTGTCCTCCTGAGAGGGTACGTAAGTCCCAAAACTTTCAAAGTTCACTTTTTGCTTACCCGATTTTTAATCGTAGTATATTTGTTCATTTAAATTTTGGCTAAACTTGTCCAGCTGCTGAGGGGATGGTGTAAATCCAACTAGGATCCATGCAGGTAGCGAAAGTAATGTAAGTCCCCGTGGTTTCTAGTATGGTGATCTACCTTCAGTTGTTGGCGATCTATAGCCCAATTTTATATTGTGTTGTCTAAATATTTTATACTCTATTACTAGTTTTATCTGTATATGTGATATTCTAGTTGTTTTACTGTCCTTCGTTGACAGGTTTTTATAGTTTGCTATTGCTTATTATGCATAAAATTAATTGTTCTCGTCACGATATGGCTGAAATATTGCCGATGTGACGTTAAATTTTAACTCACTCACTCACTCACTCTAAATATAAGAATTTCTCATTTTGTAGACAGAAACAACATTTTATCCCCGTCCCAGTCAGGTTTTCGAAGAGGTTTCACTGTTTGCGACAACTTATTTGTAATACATATTTTATCCGAAATTCTTAAACTTTCCAAAAGAAAAATATATTGTGTTTTCATTGATTACACGAGGCTTTTGACACTGTATGGCGAGCCGGTTTATGGTATAAATTATTCAAATATGGTATAAGTGGGAAAATTTTGTCTCTCATAAAAAATATGTATCATAACATAACATCTACCGTTATGTTAGATAACCATATTTCATCTTAATTTCCATGTAACACAGGAGTGAGACAAGGTGAATACCTCTCCCCTTTATTAATCTCACTTTTTATAAAAGGGTTTAGAATCGTTTCTTTATAGTAAAGGTTGCACAGGAATTAACTTAAAACAAGTAGATGAAAGTAGAATAACATGCATGATAAAGTTAATTCTCCTCTTATATGCAGACGATGCTGTCCTCGTAAGTGATACCCCAAACGATCTACAACTTTCTCTAAATGCTTTCCATGATTATGGTACTCAGTGGAAGTTGAAAGTTAATCTGTCTAAAACCAAAATAGTTGTCTTTGGAAGTGGTCCCTCTAAAAACTCAAAGAATAAATTATGTTTTACTTATGGGGACAAACCTATTGAAATTCTCAATAGCTATACTTATCTTCGTATCAAACTCCATCGATTACATTTAGTGGAAAATGCAACCAAAGCAATGTTTTCGCTGTTGAAGAAAGCTCGTAATTTGAATCTACCTTTAGATTGCGTGATATCAGCTTTTGATACTATGATAGTCCCTATATTAATGTATGATTCAGAAATATGGGGTTTTGAATGTCTATCGATAATAGAGAAAACTCATTAAAAATTTCTAAAATATGCTTGTGGTCTTCGAAACTCAACTCCCAATGTCATGCTTTATGAAGAAGATATCCGCTATATATTAAGATATATTGATGAATAATAATTTCATTCTGGCATAAACTAGCTACTTACACTCTTAAAAGGACATTATCGACCATTTTATTCAATTTCATTATATCTTCTTCTCCAAACACTTTGCCTAAATTGAAATGATTTAAATTTATCAAAGAGATCTTAGATAATTGTGGACACTCAGAAATTTATGATTACCCGTTCCTATGTTCGTCAGAATATTTGGCTTCAAAAGTACAAACAATACTCAAAGACCAATATTTACAAAAATGGCGATGTGAACTAGCGTCTAGTTCGAAAGGAAAATTTTAGAGACAATCTATGCTTTGAAAATTACCTCTTCTTTCCTAAATCTATACATAGTCTAATTCTTAGATTTAAGTTATCAAATCACAATTTACCGATAGAAGCCGGATGCTGGTACAACACTCTTAGAGAAATTAGACTCTGTAAACTTTGCGATTCTCCATCTGCTGGGGACGAATTCCAACTCTTCTCCAACAGCGGATGCTGTACATCCCAATTTTGTTCTATGAATGGCCTAATCTGTTTAAACTTAAACGGCTATTTTCAATATAGAAAAAAAAACATTTGAAAACCTCGCTAAATTTCTAAATGCTTTGTCAAATGCACTGAATGTTTTAACGAATTGTGATAATAATTTATCTGACTATTCTAGTATCCGCCATTTTGACTGTATATTTCTGTTAAACTGTATATCATTTTATACTCATGTACCACCGTGGGTGTTTGATTTAAAGAATATAATGTTCTGTTCTGTTCTGCAGCACAGGTATTCATGCTGATGGGATTGCTATGTTTGAGCAAAGAACACGTGTATAAGCCAATTCAGTTCAGTTGACTGAACGTATAGTTCACGTATAGTTCACGTATAGTTCATATTGTCTTAGACCGCCTCCGTGGTGTAGTGGTTAGAGCGTCCGCCAAGAGAGCGGAAGGTCGCGGGTTCGATCCCCGACTGCGTCATACCAAAATACGTTAAAATATGGTACTTTTTGGTCCCTGCCTTGCGCTCGGCATTAATGGGTACAACAAGGACTGGTCGGCTCGGAGTCAGTATAATGTGTCTGAGTGGGGTATTCATGCTTCACTGCGGCATGGTATCTCAGTGGGCTAGCACTATAAAACCAGCTTTGGGCTAGTACAAGCAGCCGCACATACACATACACATGCATGCACGTCGTCATATGAGCGAAATATTCTCAAGCACGACGTTAAACCCAATTTCACCTCACATCACCTCATATTGTCTTATGGGGGTGAATGATGAAATAAAACTACTTCGGCAGATATATTGATACAATGCTGTCGTTGTACATAACTAACGATTACTTTGCCAACCTCACCCACACATTGTCTCACGCATCACAGGGACTCCCGTGCTAAAGTAGCCACAAGGCTGTAATCACTGCATTACTGACGACATATAACCGCATTAGATGTACTTAATGATATATTGTGCTGTAGGCATCTACTGTTGAAGGCTTTGGTGTTCGATTGCTCTTAAGCGAGTTTGGGTTATATATCGAGATGGCTGCTTGGGACCTCTGTTTGGACAAAAAAAAGCTGTCATAGATCAAATGTTTCAAACTTGACGGAATATTAATGTTGCCTTTCATTACAATGACAGCTATCTTTACTCATTCGTTATCTGTGTCGCGCCTCTCTAGTCAGTCTGTTTATCAAAGAAGTGATAAGAGAAGACAGTAGGACATGATGAGAGAAGAAGACGAACAATGTTTTATTTTCAAAGCATTTACATTAAATAATGGGAACTCCAAATGTTGACAATAATGAAATATTTCCGAACAAAAGTCAAACAAGTACGACTGTATTACACGACTTTCATTCCCGTTGGAAGAATTCACTAATTGTCATAGAATGTCATAGAAAACACTTGATGATCATTGACAGCAAAGCATGTCGATGACTATACATCAACTGCATCAATTTAGTACGGATGAGGAATAGTGAACGACTGATTTGAATAAACATCCATTATCAGTATGAACTGAAGCGTCAGCTCACAATATTGCAATCGATACAAACACAACTCAGTCCCATCTGACAATGACTGCGCAGACAATAGTCGAATAACTACTCAATTTGACCAAGCTACATTAATGATCTTGGAATCAGCTCAAGTGAGTGTTCATGTACATAGTCTTCTTTTATAGCTTTGCTTCCTATACGGACTTCTCGCTGTATATATTCAGGGACTAATGCGCAGACCTCCGTTCGTTTCCCTAAATTACAACAACCGTGCATGTGTTTAGAATAAGCAGTGCAGAATTATGTATCTGTTTCTTGTCCCATAATGTATATACAATATTCTCCTTAAAACACACTTTCTTTCAGTGCTTTCTTGGAATTAAAGTTAAACGGAAACTATTCAAACAACAAACACGTCTTTCACACAACTACCCGTAGGGTCCGGGTTAGAATATTGATCTTCAGTAACCCATGCTTGTCGTAAGAGACGATCGCGACTAACGGGATCGGGTGGTCAGACTCGCTGACTTGGTTGACACATGTCATCGGTTCCCAATTGCGCAGATCGATGTTCATGCTGTTGATCACTGGATTGTCTGGTCCAGACTCGATTATTTACAGATCGCCGCCATATAGCTGGAATATTGCTGAGTGCGGCTTAAAACTAAACTAACTCACCATATTCGCTGGAATATTGCTGAGTGCGGCTTAAAACTAAACTCACTCACTCTTTCACACAACATGGATTCAACTGTACATGTATACTGGAAACATAATGCTGATACTGTATTACTTTACTTTTTGAAAAATGATTCTTTACTCGACCAGTAGTACAGGTCTATGTTATTGCCGAAGATACCGGCATGAGGCTCTGAGTCAACGCTTCCCCGATCATCGTGCAGATTTTAAAATCTGCTTTGATAAAAGCGACAAAACCTTTCCTCATCAATAAGAAATCTCGCTTAAAAACGGAGTTGATTGTATAATTCTGAGACCATATCATAAGTTTGTATATGTATGTAGACTCATTTTTAAAAGACACTTACAAATTTGTCCGAAATCTGTGTTATAACACTTATTAGCGTTATATCTTGCCTACTTTATGGAGCAGTTTACTGAAGTTTGGACGTTGAATATAATCTAGTCATGAAGTTATGCTAGGCTAATAACTAATTGGATACAATTACTTCCCGTACAACATACAAGTAAGATATCTTCGATATCCTTTATTATGTTGTTTACAAATGATGGGCAGTTGAAACTTGGCAGCACATAAAAACTTATCGGACAGTAATTTGTTTTTCCAGGATCCGAATATATTTACAACTCAAATTTTCGATATAGTTTTCAAACAGGATGCTTCATTTCAGGGACTAAAATTTAGTTCAGTCTGACAAGCGGGTCATGTGAAGCTGGAACGAAAGGTAGACACCCCATACCAAAATAGAGTGAGTGAGTGAGTTAAAATTTAGCGTCACATCGGCAATATTTCAGCCTTATCGTAACGAGAACAATGCCATAGATGTATGTTTTTGAAAAGAAAAATCTTGAACGTAAAACCTGTCATCATACTAGGGACCATGGGGACTTACAGTGCCTTTGCTACCTGCATGGACACCAAAATAAAGACGCTTTGAAATATATTGACTCAGCACATCTCGTTTTGTCATTATTCTAAATGTTCGACTTGGATTAAAAAGATAGTGTAGCTTTCGCTCAGGTTTGATGCATCGCACACGATCTCTTAACTAAGAGGATTAAATATTAATATAGCGATTGTCCTCAGCTGCGAACAATGTATCAAAACAAGTATCAAAAGGATACAATTAGTTAGCTTATTAGTTGGTTATTTATAAGGGTGTTGATATCTATATTTAATTCATTATCGTAATCAATACGCATGCAGAGTTAATGTGTGTCTGTCACCCGACTTTTTATATACCATTGGGTATCATTCATATTCGCATTCATAGCAATATGAATCAGTTACTTTTATTTGAATGGACATTATCACCCCTACAATATTGCCAGATCAGTGCCGGTATATCACATGCACATGTCTTCTAAAAGCAGTTATTTGTGAAACGTGACGATCGGTGTCATTGTACGTATGTTGGTTGTGATTGCATGGGGATTCATATGGTTGAAATGTCTTTACTATATCGACGGAAGCCGTCGCCAGAGTTGTGACCGGAAGTCTGGTTTAGAGTTACCTCCCCTTGGTGTTGATGAACACAAGGAAGATAAATATTTAGAGGAGCTACGTCATGTGACATTCTCAAAAAAAGCTGGATATACCCACACATGAGCGACACGACGGTGGTAAATATGTGAACAAAATTAAACATGTTTCAAGCTACAGACTGGGCATCTCATATCTAAACTTTGAGAACCATTGTAATTTAGTCACAAATGTATGTACAAACGATCCCAGAATCACGGAATAGTCCCTCAGTCACTCCTGGGTACCGATCCAGTGAACACGCCATTTTATGAAAAATCGGTTGACGGTTTCATACTTTCCCAATTGTTGTGCATATTTGGTGATATCTTTAAGGTGAATGTCTGTTGAATGAGAGCAAACAACTTTAATTCTGCCCTGCTGTTTACAATTTCAATATTTTGTCATGTGTATTTTGTAATATTTTAGAATTTCAATATCTACAAGTACCGTGTTCAATATCAAACGTAGATCTACCATCGTTTCTGGCGATGTATAGTCCATTTCTACATCGTATTGTCCAAACATAGTTTTCTATTTTGTAAAGATATGTGCTAGCTAGTTTTAACTCATTTTGTGATAAACAAGTAATTTAATTGTCCTTCATTGACAGGGTTTTATATGTAATGTGTATGTATCATGAATTTAGAACTAGTTTTAGTCACGATATGGCTGAAAAATTGCCGATGTGACTTTAAATTTTTACTCACTCACTCATACATAGATGATGGTGATATAGTTTTTTTATCCTTTCATTGTGTTTGTTCATTTAAAGAGTATTTACCAAATGAAGTGACACGTTAAGCTCAGAACAACATATCTTTTACCTTTAGACAAGAGTAAGAAGATGAAAGGTAGGCATGACTGGAACATGTACACGTGTAATGTGTGACGGGCAATTTTCGACAATGCGATTTCATATAAACAGCGAACAACGTTTTCATTTAATCGTATGTCTAAAAAGCTGTATTACTTTAAGAAGATAAATGATTAATATTCTTTATAACATGTATATGCACACATGCGCCTATTATGCTTCAATTTGGTCGCTCAAGATGTAGAATAATGATGTGTTTGACTAATGTTCCACCATTGTAAACAGAGTACCACCCTTATTTTCAAATGTAATGGAGCTGTTGACAAAATGACTCCACTTTGTTATATGTTGGTTCGTTGGTTGGTTACTTAATGCCGCGCTCAGCAATGTTCCAGCTACATGACGACGGTCAGTAAATAATCGTGCAACATCATGCGCATCGATATACGCGTTTGGGAACACGATGAAATGTGCCAACCAAGTCAGCGAGCCTGGCCACCCGATATATCCCGGTAGTCGCCTCTTACGACAAGCATGGGTATCTGGAGACCAATTCTAACCTGGATTTTCACGGGTCCTTTGTTGTATGTATTTGGCAACGTCAGAGAAAGAGTAGATTAATATGTTGATTAGTATATACATCACTAAATTTAAGTTCAAGGTAAACATCATCTTGCTTGCCATAAATTCACGTTCGTTTGACAGACCATGAAATGAAATAATTTGAATAATGGCCTGAATAGACAAACAATTAAATAGTATTCTAATGTGAACAACACGCACAAATATTTGGTATCAGTTTCACGTAAATAGAAATAAATATTATTTCAAAACGCGCATATTTTGTCAGTATCGGACTTTTACTTGTTTATGTGGCATGACATGTTTCTTTTATTGTTTTGGCATAAACCTGGGAGAAAAAAGTAATACACAGTTTAATATCCTGTCATGTTATTTTTGTAATCATAAATTGATTGGTTATATTGCAGAAAACAATATATCGTAAAATGCCCCTGTGGAATCTGATATACAAACATTCCATAGCCTGGACATTTTATGATATGCATGGATATATATTTATACATTAATATTAGGAACATATCTTTGTGAAAATAAACTAGTTACACTGTAGTAAACAAGACAAATATACCGTGAAATGTTTGTGGAAAAACGTGCACGAAGCGAATCATCTGACATCATTGTCCATGATATGTTATTAAAATGTTCTATGACCTTGACAATTCCTAATATATATGTGTGTATATACATATTATAATTAGTATTTGTAAAGTACAACTACTCAGTTGTACTAATTAGATATAAATGAATTCGGTGTTCAATAACATTTTGCAGTTATGCATATGTTACCACTCCTTAAATAACACTTCTGTAAAGGCTAACGAACTATTCTCATGTAAATATCGTTGTAGTAAACATCAGCTATCGATGGAGGTATAGATTTGGTCTACGTACGATAATGAATAATGCACAATATGGATAATGAAATCAGTTTCGTGAATATTTTTATATAAGATAGCAAATATACATCATAATATTTAAACTTTAAGCAGCAACATGGGATTATTGTATTTATTCCTATTCAACCCGTTTATGGAATACTTTTATGCATGGTATTTCAAATTTATATATTTACAAGTTCCAAACTTTCACCTGTTACAGTTTGATACCCTGAATTCTGTAGATTTGTTAAATCAGTCGAAATGAGCACGTGTGAGTCAATTTGTGTTTCATGTTACGACTCTGTCGTTGGTTTTTCAGCCTTATTACATTGGTCATAATTCGATTCAATTGAGCATGTAAAATTAAAAAAATGTCTAATTTTGCGGAAAAGTTTTAGATTAATGGTGTTATACATAGGTGCATAGGCTGGATTGATAGTGGAGCTGTTCAGTTAATAACTTTCAACAGCGTCTTTCTGTTTAGGATATTCGGTCTTCTACAAAGGAATCGGATATCTAAGGTGAGGTGAGGTGAAATTGGGTTTAACGTCGTGCTTGAGAACATTTCGCTCATATGACGACATGCATGCGTATGTATGTGAATGTGCGGCTGCTTGTACTAGCCCAGACTGAATCTGGTTTAATAGTGCTAGCCCACTGAGATACCATGCTGCAGTGAAGCATGAATACCCCACTCAGACTCATTACTCAGACTCCGAGCCGACCAGTCCTTGATTGATAGCGGGGCTGGCAGGGACCAACAAGTACCATATTGTAACGTCTTTTGGTATGACGCGGTCAGTGATCGAACCCGCGACCTTCCGCTCTCCGGGCGGACGCTCTAACCACTACACCACGGAGGCGGTCGGATATGTAAGGGTAACCCTTGTAGACATATTTGACTCAATCATGCAGAGTGAGTAACTGTTTAGCATCACATCAGCAATATTACAGCCATATCGTGACAAGAACAATGTATATATTAACATTACAATCAATAGATTTAGAATGTAAAACATATCATCGAAGGAAGTAAAACTACCAGAGTATCACAGCTCTTAATTTAAAACTACACAACACCAGGACCGTGGGAACTTACACTACTTTTGCTATTTGCATTGACCCCATATTTACATCAACCCTTTAGCCGCTGGCGATTGTAGTCAAATTTAAAATGACAAAAATACTACGTTTAAACAATCTAGAAAGTTTTAATTTACTTTGAATGTTTCGGCACATTCCTACCCTTTCCGGTATACAATAATTTTACAATACTCTAACCCCCTTTCAGGATACAGCCTCTAACAATATCAGCTGTCAGTTTATTCTACCGATTATATACTATCATCTATGCATTCACAGAACATATCAATCAACATTTGTCTATCAACTCAATTTCTTTTACAAATCCAAGAATTAAAAACGATAAAGAAAAAATCCTTCATGGATGAAACATTGAAAAATGTATCCTTGATGATGAAAATCAATACTGTCAAGCAGGACATGGTTGACCGTAACTCATTCATCACAAGGGATGCAAAACGGAGGATCATCACCTTTCGACAGGTATCCATGGGTATATCGAGAACGGCCATTACAGCATCGTCTGAAAATCTGGACTGACAACCCAAGCAGGTGTAACCGATAGTTGGCTTTATTGCATGTACTATATTTCTACCTACTTGCGTGCCCCACTTCTTTGCGGTAGAGGCACCCATGAAGGGCCACCTCCTCGTGGTGGGTGCTGGGTCACGCTAAGCGCCCTTCAACCCCCCGTTGTTGACCCGGGGGGATATTTGGTCCACCAACCCGTTTGCCGTGGGTTGCGCCCCTGTGTCGGTGGAGGACGGGAGGCTGGTGGTTGAGGGCACTGGTTCCAGGAACAGTGTTCCTTTGCCCAACACACCACTTCGCCCCTTACTTCACCTAGACGGGTGGTTGAACTGGCCCGGTTCAATCAATCGGCTGGTCACGCCAAGCCCTGTGCTACAACTGTAAAATGTTGCACAAAATTTGAGAATTATTATATGATATTTTTAAGTCTTGGCAATTTTTGAACTTTTAATTTTTGAATTTCAACTGCACAATTTCATGTATGTTTTTGCCTAGAGTCGTATGCCCAGAAGGCGGTGGCTCATGGGCCAATCTGGTGGATTCACTAATCTTTTAATTTTTCTGCTGGAGTATGTCATCCGGGTATCCTTGGTGCTGAAAGTCGGAGATCCGCTTGTTTCTAGCATTGTCCTTGTGATACTCCGTGGTGGGTGGAGAGCTCGGATGATGAAATCTAACACAATAACCATGGCTTACGAAACACCAACAAAAAAACCCAAACGTCCTCTTGACAATGACCCTGTTGATGATGACCACAGACTGCCTAAATCGATTGAGTATTGGCCACGTTTCCTTGTAATCGAGACTCTAGACAAGAGTCCATAAAAGTTGAACCCTTTTGTGGTATCTAAGGGTATTCAAGGTATTGCTGGGGATGTAAAGAACATTAAACGTCTCCGTTCAGGTGCGCTGCTAGTTGAATGCGCAAAAAACCCACAATCAACCAACTTGATGAATACCGAATTGTTCGTTGGCACTCAGGTCTCGGTCTCTGCTCACAAAACTTTGAACTCAAGTAAAGGAATCGTCAGAGATCGGGATAGATTGTTTGATGATATGTCAGAACTTGACATAGTATCAGAAATGAAAGATCAAGGTGTTCTTTACGTTAAGCGCTTTACAACCCGAAAAAACAATGAAACTTTCAGAACGAATACCTATCTGTTTTCCTTTTCATCTCCAAATGCTCCCAAATCGCTGAAGGCAGGTTACTGTAACATTCCCGTTGACACCTACATCCCTAACCCACTCAGGTGTTTTAAATGCCAGAAATATGGACACGGTGTAAATACTTCAGTAATTATTGTTCGTTGTGTGTGCTCACTCTGGTGAGAAGACACACACAACAGAAGATTGTAACAGTACTTTTAAAAAATGCACCAACTGCTCGGGCGACCATTCAGCTTTTTCTAAAGAGTGTCCCATTTGGAAAGAGCAAATGGCAATTAACAAAATCAAATTTACACAAAATATCACTTTTTCTGAGGCAAAAAAACTGGTAAAGAGATCCGACCTTCCAGAGAGTTATGCGGCAGTAGCCAAATCACCATCTGAGTCTAGCTCTAAAATAACAAAATCATCCACTAGCTGCCAAACAACCTTGACTTTGGTCAAAGGGGACTCTCCACAGAATTTGTACCCTGAGATATCGTCTCAGACTGAGGAATCACTTCCTGGTACGTCAAAATCTTCTTCTGATCATAAATCTTCCTCTCAATCACGCTCACTCACTCAGTCGTCATCTGACAATCAACAAATTGTTCAAAGTGAAGGTAAGCCTAAGCCTGATGCTAACAAGAAACAAAGTTGCAGAGCTCCAAAGGGGTGGCAAAATAAAATTCAGTTGTTCAACAAATATGGATCTCTTGAGGACATGGACGTATCTGAAAACGTCCATTCTAGGCCACATAGCTTGTCGCCCTCAAAACAAGTGCGGGGTAGATCCCCAATAAATCCCCCCAAAAGATAATGTCTTCTATTACTCTTATACAGGGGAACTGCAGAGGACTAGGAAATAATTTCAATCATTTGCAGCTGTTAGTGCAGGACTTCACACCATAGCCATTTGTCTCCAGGAGACATATTTAAAACAGACGGATTCCTTTGAATTACGTAATTTCAATGCATACCACTCCTTTTCACCTCCAGGTGATCGGGCCACTGGAGGATCTTCGATACTTATCAAACAAAATGTTATCCATAGCCCAGTTATACTTATACTGGTCTCCAGGCGGTTGCAGTACGACTGACATTACATGTTGCGTTCACATTATGCTCATTGTACATCTCACCGTCTTCAACTCTTCGGAAGACTGACCTTCAAAATTGATATGACCAACTCCCAAAACCGTGTATCATTATGGGAGATTTAAATGGCCACAACCCGCTCTGGGGTGGTACAACAACTAATGCTAAAGGTAAACTATTAGAAGACTTTTGTTCAGACAATGATTTATGCATATATAATGACGGTTCTAGCACATCCTGGCACAGGAACTTATTCAGCTCTTGATTTATCGATTACTACCTCAGACTTATTGAGTGAATTCGAGTGGTCAGTCCACGACGACCTGTGTGGAAGTGACCATTTCCCAACAATTCTAAAAGTCGTGAATCCATCTGATGTTCCTCCATCATCAAGATGGAACCTTAAGAAGGCTAACTGGCCTTTATATGAAACTTTCTGTGCTGACATACTCAAACCAGAACTTTTTCTTGATCTTCCTGATGCCATCAACTGTTTTTCAGATGAGCTCAGACACATAGCTGACAAGTGTATCCCCAAATCCTCTGCAGTTCCTCATGTACGTAAACCATGGTTTAACGCTGAATGCAAACAAGCTCGCAAGGCACGAAAGAAAGCTGAACATTATTTCCGTCGCCATCCTATGGTCCACAATTTAAACAAATTTATAATTTTAAACGCCAAAGCACGACGTACTTTTAAACAAACTAAACGCCAATCTTGGCGAAACTATGTCTCAAACATCAATTTGCGCACGCCAATATCAAAGGTGTGGAACATGATTCAGAAAATAAAAGGTAAGGGCTCTAAATCTAGCATGAAGCATCTAAAAAGTGGAGATGAATTATTAACTGATAAATCTGACATAGCAAATACACTTGGAGAAACTCTGGCCAAACATTCTTCCCCATCTAACTATGTACCTGAATTCCAGAAATATCAAAGACAGCAGGAAAGAAATCTATTAATTTCAATTCAGACAATGGGGAAGACTACAATGAAACCTTTTCGATACATGAACTTCATACTGCTCTTGACCAAGCTCACGATACTGCTTCAGGAGCTGATGGTATACATTATCAACTCCTGAAGCACTTGCCTGAATCATGTTTAGAGACGCTCCTATCTATTTTTGATGACATTTGGACATCTTGACAATTTCCTTCGTCGTGGCGCGATGCTATAATTGTGCCCATCCCTAAACCTGGACGTGATCATACTGATCCTTCCAATTATAGGCCAATACCTTCTAACTAATATACAATGTGGTTTCCGTAAAAACCGTAGTACCATCGATCATTAAGTGCGCTTAGAATCTTTTGTGAAAAATGCCATAATTAATGAACAACATGCAGTGTCGATCTTTTTTTATTTAGAAAAAGCATACGACACAACATGGAAACATGGGATTTTAAAAGATTTACATGACTTTGCATTACGAGGCCGTTTGCCTCACTTTATATCCAACTTTTTACATAACAGGCAATTTCAAGTCCGAGTGGGTTCAACCCTGTCTGAACATTTTAATCAGGATCAGGGAGTCCCGCAAGGCAGTATTTTGTCTGTATCACTGTTTAGCATCAAGATTAACAGTTTATCAAAGGTTTTAAACGATTCAATTGATGGATCACTTTTGTGGATGATTTTAATATTTCTTGTCGCGGTAAGAATATGCATACTATTGAACGGCAAATGCAGCTGTGTTTAAATAAAATACATAAATGGTGTCTTGAAAACGGCTTTAAATTTTCTAAATCCAAAACTAATTGTATACATTTTTGTAGAAAATATAAACCGCATAAAGACCCGGAACTGTTTCTCAATGGCACTCCCATCAATGTTGTAAAGGATGCCAAATTCTTGGGTTTAATTTTTGACTCGCATCTAACTTTTCTTCCCCATATCAAGTCCCTAAAAACTATATGTTTGAAGGCGCTTGACTTGTTGAAAGTCGTTTCCAATTCTAAGTGGGGAGGGGATCAAGCTACCCTCCTACAATTATATCGATCATTGGCAATGTTCCAAACTTGATTATGGCTCCATCGTTTATGGTGGAGCCTGCAACAGTAATCTAAAACTTTAGATTCTGTCCACCACCAAGGTATAAGACTATGTCTTGGTTCCTTTAGAACTTCACCTGTTGACAGCCTCTACGTCGAGGCTGATGAGCCATCTCTTACACAACGCCGTATAAAATTAACTTTACAGTATATTACAAAACTTTATTCCAATGAGTCAAACCCTGCATATAACTGTGTCTTTAATCCAATCTATGAAGATCTGTATAACAAGAAGCCTTCTCTTGTTCCGCCTCTTGGTAGAAGAGGGAAACCTTTTCTTTCTGCTGCTGGCATTGAGCTAGAACATATAGCTCCTTCCCGTTTTCTTTCTTCTCCGCCTTGGCAATTGGTTATGCCACAAGTTGACCTAACATTAACTACATTTAAAAAATCAGAAACAAATGAATTAGAGTATACACAAGAATTTAGTCAATTAAGAAATAAATATACTACATACAAATCCTTTTTTACAGATGGATCCAAGGATGGTGGCGCGGTGGCATGTGCCACTGTCATTGGATCCAGAACCATATCTTCTAGAATACCGGATAACAGCTCTATATTTACAGCAGAAGCAAACGCCATCTTAACAGCTCTTAAATATATTCAAAGACATCCCAAACATCAACAAAATATAATATTTTCTGACTCTCTGTCTTGCCTTCAGGCTATTAAAAATATATCTTGCAAACATCCACTTTTAATTTAAATACTCGAATTATATAATGAGCTACTGGCCAATGCGACATCGTCTTTTGTTGGTTACCCAGCCACGTTGGCATTTCTGGGAACACGATGGCTGATATTGCTGCTAAGGCAGCACTCAACAAATCTGTGACACCACTTCTTATCCCATACTCTGATTATAAAGCCAGCATTAGAACATACATCCGCGATCTAATGCAAAAGAAGTGGGACACCCAGGTAGGTATTAATAAATTACATGCAATAAAACCCTACATTGGTTACACCTACTTGGGTTGTCAGTCCACATTTGAGGAGGTCATTATGCGACGATGTCGCATTGGCCATACCAGATATACTCATGAATATTTATTGAAAGGCGAAGATCCTCCGTTTTGTATCCCTTGTGATGAAAGGATCACAGTCAAGCATGTCTTGCTTGACTGCATTGAATATTCATCACAAGGGATATCTATTTCACATCCAAAACTCTGAAGGATCTTTTTAATAATGTCAGTCCTCATTTAATTATTGCATTTTTTTAAAAATTAGATTTGTTGACTGATTTGTAAATAGTTAAATATTTTATTATTGGTAGTTTATATTAGTAACTGAGATTGTTAGTGGCTGTACCCTCAAAGGGGGTTGACGTAGCGTATATTATTGTCCTCCTGAGAGGGTACGTAAGTCCCAAAACTTTCAAAGTGATTTAAGTGTACCAGGTTTTTAATCGTAGAATATGTGTACTTTTAATTTATGGCTAGATTTCTCTTCTGTCGCCAATGGCTGAAGGGATGGTGTAACTCCAACTAGGGTCCATGCAGGTAGCAAAAGTAATGTAAGTCCCCATGGTTCCTAGTATGGTGATCTCCCTTCAGTTTACATTGTATTGTCTTCTTTAATTGGAATATTTTAGCTTTGTTCGCTAGTTTTATATTGGTATCTGTGATTCCCTAGTATTTTTACTGTCCTTCGTCGGCAGGTTTTTATAATAACTATATATATTCTATTACAATGTCAAATGTTCTCGTCACGATATGGCTGAAATATTGCCGATGTGACGTTAAATACTAACTCACTCACTCACTCACTCTTTGCGGTAGATCACGGATGTAACATATAATCGTAGCTTTGTAATCATCGTACGGGATACGGAGAGGTGTCACAGCTATGTTAAGAGCTGCAGGGGCGTACCCAGGAAAGCAATGAAATGTAGGCACAACTGGACATGCGAGTGGACGTAACGCACACGACTTCTAGTGGGGTTTTGTGGGCATGTCCCCCCAAGAAGATTTTCGAAAAATGGTTGCTCTAGACAGCATTTCCTGATTTACTTTACTGAAAAGAAAGCGTATTTCAAACCTTTTATAAAAATATGCTTTCATAGGAAAGTTACTGATATTGAATGGATAAATTTAGTATTCTAACAAATACTTTTATTACATATTTAAGGAATGACAAAACAGTTCTTTTAGCAAAAGCCTTCTTTTCGGCCATAAAATGTTAAGTACCAGCTGATTTACTGTTTATAAAAAAAACAAAACAACAACAACATTATTCCATGTTTTTCTTGTGTGTGTGTGTGTGTGTGTGTGTGTGTGTGTGCGTGCGTGGGGATGGGAGAAGGGGTTGGGTTAGAAGAAATCAGTATACAATTTATATGCATCTAGAAGAAGTTGTAGGCTTCTGCTAGTTATATCGGCTGAAGCCAGTAACTGTTGTTTCATGTAGTTAAATGAAATCCATGTGCCTCGTCTTCCGAGTAGCAAATTGCTCAATGACATGGTGTGTGTTTACAGGCATGTCTCTGTGGACATGGATAATTGCAGTTGATGACATACGGATATCAGCCATATTGTACCGAAGGTATGTCTTGATCCTCCTCATTGCACTGAAGCATCTCTCGGTTGATGCTGATGTCACGGGCATATTGGTGAATTGCCGAAACAATTAAGTGTAGGCACGTGCCTAAAGTGCCTAATGTCAGGTTCGCTATTGACTGCCTTTGCGGCGCTGGGTAACCAACAAAAGACAATATTGTATTGGCCTGTTGCAATATCATTGTATAGTTCTAAAATGTTGAAAATGGGGGGTAGTCCAGTGGTTAAAGTGTCCGCTCTTCACGCCGAAGAACCGGGTTCGATTCCCTACATGGGTACAATGTCTGAAGCCCAATCCGCCGTGATATTGCTGGGACTATGACTATAACCTTCGAGCGCCTAACAGGCAGCTTGGGTTATCCGGGGTAATAATGTGCTGTGCCTTGATTGTTAGCGCTATGAGCGTGCCTAGTGTGGAGTTTGGCGCTATATAAATGGACACATTATTAATATTATTATTATATTGCTAAAAGCAGCGTCAAACCATACCCACTCACTCACTCTACTTCTGGTCGTGCCAATTGCCAGGGAGGAGTAGACAAAAGCTGGTGTGGAGTGAGTATGTCGAAATCAATATTTCCAGTTGCAATATGCGGTTTAATGCGAATCCCAAGAAGGGGAACCAGCTTGTGTTTCATTTGAAAAAAGTTCTTCATAAAGGTCGCTAACAACAGAGTCATAAGTAGGATCGGAGGGATTGGAACGAAATTTAATAATCTAATGCGGCGTTGTTTTGAAGAAGGCTCATTTGCCTCTAACTGAATGCTCTCAACGGGGGAAGTTCGAAAGGCACCCAAACGAAATGAGTCCTTCGTGGTGAATTATGTCTATTTTTTTTGTTTGAATTACTCTTGCAGGCTCCATATACATATACTGTCCCTAGTATGTTGATGTTACCTTCAGTTGTTGGCAATCTATAGCCTGTTTGATATCTTGTCTTATACAGCTAAGCAGTTTCAGATTTTCATACTAGTTTTAAATCTCTCTTTGTGATCATCTAGTTATTTTACCATTCGTTGTTGACATTTTTTATAATTTACCTTTAATTATTATAAAAATATAACTTGAATTAGTCACGATATGGCTGAAATGAAAACCAACACCGGGGTTACAAGAGTGTTATAGTCAAGAAAATACAGATTTGAAAAGCCATAATATCTTAAAGATGTGCCATGCTGTTTCGGCCCATTTCACATTGTTAAGGACTGACTGACCGACTGAGTTTGGTGTTACGCCGCTTTTAGTATTGTTAAGGACAACGGAACTCAGAGGTATATATCAACAATTCATACTAATGTTTAATGAATGTTTCCATTCTCATGAACAGCCGATTGATAGATTTCAAGGGTCGAAGTGATGTGTTGGGCACAGAACACTATTCCAGTGCCAGTGCCCTCAACCACCAGAATCCCGTCCTCCACCGACACAGTGACGCAACCCACGGCAAACAGGTTGCCAAATTTGCTCGCCTCTTACGACCAGCAATGGGGTGTTGTGGACACATTCTACCCCGGGTCCCAACGGGGGAAGAGCTATTAGCGTTACCAAGCACTATTTACGAGTGTCAAAATCATGCAGATACGTCTTGATAATTCATATTAAATGCCTTTTAATGACTCGCGTTATATGGCTTTGTAGCTGTAGGTTTATAGTAAAGTAGATACAGCATCTCAAAACTAAATGAGAGTGCCCGTTTAGTCACCATTGCTGTACCTGTATAGAATGAAACGTAATGTTATTCAAAATGACCGTAACATTTTCCATGATGACCTCCATTTAGAATCGTACAGGAAGTAATGCTCGATATTCTTCCAACTAGAATCATGTGGAATATTGGAAACAAACTTTTGATATCAAAGGTAAAACGTTCGTTTTATCTTGTATTTGTTGAGGTAAACAGTTTATCAAATCCAGTGCATCTCTGGTAAAACTGAAAACATATGTAAGCAAGGTTTTTAAATATTATGTCAATAAAATTGCTTATCGATATGAAGCACAACCGTGGCATGCAATTGTTTATTAGTGTCAAATGTAAAAGTAACAAAACTAGTCACGACGAAAGCATACCTATCGCATATCAGAGGTTACTCAGCTCCATTACATGGAAATGCGTTGTTCTGTTGATTTTGTTTGTGGTGACTTGCATACAGGTGACAACCATTGGTTATGCTCAGTCACATGTAGACCGGACCAAGGGACCCCACCCGTTGGACGGATACAAGGGGGACCAGCTGCAGGCTGTTTTAGTTGGGATAACTGTCTCTTCGAATACAGAAATCCATCAGTGGGTCCACAACCCTAAATTCGTGATTTGATGTGGCAACTACATGGTAATATCGTAATGGATAGGTGGGATTTGGGAGGCGATGGTCAGCCAACCTGCCTAGCCGCAGTCCGAGATTAAAAAAATCTACTAACACAAAGTAACATGCAGTATCTCCTACCCCATCCACAGTGCCATGCTTCAGTGGCCAACCGGTCCTTATCCGACTGTGATTATTGGCAACCGAACTGCAAATGATTCTGTGTTGGTGGCCAACCTGCGTTGATTTCATTTCTATTGACAGCCAGGCCATTACTTAGAAAGACATATTTAATTTACATACCCCATAGAATATATAAATATCCCTGATACACTCTGCGCCAAATTGCCTACGATACTAAATACATGTATTTAGGAGATAAACGTACTGTGTTTAAATATAAGATGAATGTTAGACCGAATTGATAGTCTCTAAATTTCATTTGAATCCGAACGCGTAGCATGAATCCGAACGCGTAGCGTGAAGTTTCAAATGATTAATTTAGAGACTATCAATTCGGTCTAACATTCATCTAATTTCCAAACACAGTCTGTTTATCTCCATTCTACCGTAACCGATTTAAAATCGAACGTCTGCGGAAGAAACTACGTAATCCGGCATGGGACGTGAAGGGAGTGGTAGGTGCCGTTCGTATTTTGTTTAACACTGCCACTTAAAAAAAAATATATTCTGTCCGAAGAAAACAAACTACTGTTTATCCAATACAATAATGTGATACCTAAGAGCTTTGTTAATATTATCGCAACTTCACAATACCGACACCAGCCTATTGTTTTGTGTGCCGTGTTACTCTACCACCCTTGCTACACTATAATGGACTCGTCTGATCTACTTATTTTCTTGGAAGTAGTTGTTGACAGTGCAACAGTTTGAAATAGTGGACGAGCCAATGTTTACAGTTTGAGAAAGGTTGAAATTTGAGTGAGTGAGTGAGTTATTATTTAACGTCACATCGGCAATATCTCAGCCATATCGTGACGAGAACATATGTAACATTGAAATGGAATATATGTATAGTATAAAACCTGTCGACGAAGGACAGTAAAACAACTAGAATATCACAATTACAGCTAAAACTAGTGTCGAAAGTTAAAACTGTTAGCACTATTTGGCCAATACAATATAAAAACAGGCTACAGATCGCAAACAACTAATAGGTAGATCACCATACTAGGGACTATGGGGACTTACAGTACCTTTGCTACATGCATGGACCGTAGTTGGATTTACACCATCCCTTCTGCTGTTGGCGATTGTAAGAATTGTTAGCCAAAATTAAAATAACAAGAAGACTACGTTTAAAAGTCCCGGTAAGTTTGAATTGACATTATCATATTTATAAGCACTTTGGAACCTCATAAATTTATTAAATGGCTTTCTAGATATGTCATAGAGTACCTAAAATATAAGGGAATCAGTTTACGACCTGAAAAAACTAAGAGATCTTGTTGGGTACGCCCCTGGATTGTCAGAAGAGGAGAGGTGGGGGCTTATAACTCACATGAACAATGTTGTTTGTGGAATAATTTTGTTGAATGCTACAAGAAAAATGAAAACAAAATACAGATATCAAACTTAAAACCAACTAACGTTATAACAAAACCAATGGGCTATTACCTTGTTCGAGAAAAGTATCCATCAGTATCCACATAATGGAACGATATGCCATTCATCGGCAGCTGCCCCCCAAAACTGTTCCATGTCACGTGACCGGGTTTCACTGGACACCGAAGATAATACACCTGACAAGTTTTTACATAATGTCACAATTCTTTAAAAACGGTGCATGTTGTTTTAAGGGATTAGCTTTCTGAAATACCTAGCGAAATAGGTGACACGAACTCACCCCTTGTTCACTTACATGATGAAAATCAATGAAATTGAACTCACTTAGCTTGTTTTGATTGATATGAGTAAGCACCAACTCATCAATTTTGGTACATAATATGCTGGCCATACTGGTCATCACTTTTAATGTGGCAAAACAGCAGTTACATGTGTAAAGTAAAAGTTCATTCCGACTTCACGAGGCTGTATGTATGGATGGTACATCTTGAATGCCCTGGGTATGTTGTAGAGTCTCAGCTGTCTCCACTGTCGATGATATAGTCACCAAACATCCTGACATACGTAACCACGAACGTGTCAACAATGATATAAAGGTATAATTTATAAATATCCGCTGTGACAATGAATACAACATGTAAGATAAATATATTTTACAATACCGCTGATGATTTGTCAACAGGAAGAATAAATGTACTTGCGTTCGCAGAAACAGTTTCATACTTAATGAAACTGCAGTGTAGACTGGATGTGTACTATGTACATGTATTATGAAATTGTTTTATCATTATGATGATTAAAATAATTTGTCCCAAGATGTCATTTTAATGGATTTATTGTTGTTGCCATGTCATGAATATGTAAAATATTATCTAACATCTGGTATTTTCTACGGATATCACTTCGTTGTACAATTTATTTTGTTTTCAACTTGGGAATTTAGTGTTATCTGCATGCCTATCATCACAGATTATGTCCATTGTTCTCCAAGTGCGGTCAACCTGAAAATCCCTGTGTGTCGCCCATATTGTTGTTACAAACATCACAAATACTAAACCTTTTCAGTATACGTTAGTAACTCTACAAACATAAAGACTATCTTTTGACGGGCCCTTTTGACAAAGACGTCGTGCCAGATAAAAGTAATAAATCAATTAGCGTGTTATCGGTTAATCCTTTCATCTGTGTTTGTTTTTTTTAACTCAGATGATAATTCCTTTTGCTGCTCCTGCATGCATATATTACATAACATGTAGTTCACTAGATGACCATCAAGTGAATGATGACAAATAAACGGGTAAAATCGTTGTATTGCATGCAATATTAATTGCCTACAGAATCTTAGGGAACTACGCTGTGTGGTTTTAAAATAATAGGTCATCAACCATCACATTGTTCTTGATATGATTAAATATCAGGTAATAGTTTTAAAGAAATACACAGAAATAGGATCAAATTGGATCGGTCATATACGATCAACGCATCGGAAAATCTGAAAATGCTTATACTGACTGCTGGAGTACTTTATTACGGGAAATACATCCACTGTTCTTATTGTTTCATTCTTTAGGTTGAGGAAATTCTGCCATGGTTGACAGCTGCCCAGTCCCTGGGTCCGTCACGGTCGAGGTAGCATGTGCTGCAGTCAGACCACATACTAAAATTGTTGTCCCGAAACCGGAAGCGCTTGATTTGGAATGAATGAGGCGTCGCGAGATGTGACGGACATTGTAAAAACAAACAATTTACATAAACACATATTGCAGTTATCAGTGTTTTCCAAGCTTATGAAGGGTAAGCAGACTATTGGCATGTTAACAATAGAAATGAAAAAGCAACCTAATTGACTACCCATAAGTCTTTGTTTGAAATGCCGCCATCTTTGTTCAAACGTACACGCGCGAGATTGGAAAAACTTCGTTGTTGTTTCCAAGTAAGTCTATGAGTAAGGTAGTAGAAATGGCAGTCTGTATACTTGCTATAGTTTTCTTGACACATGGCAACAAACTTGACAATCGAAGCTTTGGAAACAAGGATCCGGGAACTCAAGCGATCTCAACGGAAACCCAAGACAGAGAAATTGGCAGGTAGGTTTCAGATAAAATTAATTATTTTCTTCTTATCATAGCAGTCAGTTTGCATCGAATTAAACGTTTTCGGTAGGACCGGAACCTTTATCGACCCGGAACAATAACTGTGCGCTCGCATTTCGATTTCTCCACGGTTATAAATGTGAACATTGCATTTTGGTGTGAAATTTGTTAAAAACAACATTATTGTTGATACCAACTGAACATTCCGTTAAAATATAACCATAAGACAAGTATACCCTTGTGTTCCTGTACGTTGAGTCTGATGTTTATATAATTTTGATTTCCTGCGGCAGCTCATTTTGTTGCTGGGCACAACCAACACCATAACCAAATATTTATTCTTCAGTCATTTTTCTGAGTGTAATTTTGTCTCAGTATTATTCTTTTCTTGTCGGACTATTTCAATTATGTATCCAGCTATATTGGAACCGTGTACTGGAGCGGCGTTTATATAAGACACTTGGCTTGTTCACCTTTCCAGGTTATTGATGGAATAAAAATATATTTTAAGAAATTGTTATACATGTATCCAGCAAGGCAACAAATATAGATGAAACCAGTAGTTCATGATATTCCGGTGGAAAATATTACCAATCGACATATGTTCATGATCCAAATGTGTGTCTCTTTTTTGTTTTAGGCTATTGTGAGAAGAATCGTGGAAAAGTTCCCGGAGTACCTTGAAAATCGATTAAAAGTTACTTATTTAAGGTAAAAAAACTTACCCCAAGTTTTATTATTGCTCGTCATCATAATCAAGATATATGTTGGGTTTTATAAGATTAGAGACGTCAGTATTACAAAATACAATTAATTCGTTTCTTGTTCACCATTGGGTAAATCTAGCATCTAATTATTTCATTGTCAGGTATCTAGTACTAGCAGTAGAATTGACATAGCATACTATTATGTAGTGCATATTTGCTGCATAATCATGTCTGTCATGTTAATAGAAAACTTCTCACGCCCGGGCTGTAATGCATATACATGTAGTTGATATACCACAATTACTTATTACTTGGTTTGATACATGATAATAATCAAACTTATGAATGTTTGTGTCGGATTGTAATAATCTATTATTGGACGAATGAAAATTAATTCATTTGCTTTTCTTAATAGAAACCTTTTGGATAATCTGGAGGAGCAAGACGGACGATCGACGTCGGCAGACTACAGGAAAAAGAAAACACAGGAAAGATGCTAAAAGAAACAAAAGAATCTGATCTGTAAGTTCCTGAAACTGGATAATATAATATAATTTGTACCGGTTTATACACTTCCTGACACCAGTTTAAAACACTCTGAGTCACTGACATGATGTGCTACATATTATCACATCGCTATATACCTGTAATAGAATAACTTTCCTTATCACATGTCATTACCCATCACCGTAATGTGCCATTATCTAATTAGAACAAGTGCCGCACTCAAGAATAAATGTTGGACATAACTTTCGCAGTGCAAGAATTTCATTTTTTCCCCAGAAACTCCAACACCTCCTGAAGAATCTAGCTGGGCAGAGAAAAGAACACAGAAGGTGGCTGCAGTCCTAACCCTAGAATTGACATCGCCAGTGGTGTCTGAAGCTCCAGCGGCAAAATGAAGAACTTGCGACACCATCCAACAAGATTCTTTCCAACCACCTAAAGGTCTAAGGAATAGGATGGAATGTCTAAATGTACATTCAATTATCTCCTGTAGTCACCCTGTTTAGGACAAGAACATCTGTCTCTCTCTCTCTGTCCCTCTGTGTGCTTTGTGTCAATGTTTAATTGTAACATTGAAACATAGATATGATATATATGTTTATGATGAATAAAGAGAAATCGACTGACATGCCTGATTTTGTATTTATTTATTTCTATGTCCATGTGGTGTTGAGGTAACTGTAGTTGAAATGAGTTTATTTTATATTTCAATGTATCATGAATAAAATATATGACCTAATACATTCAAATATATAATACACTCATTTCACCTACAGTTAATTTAGTTGAATAATCATAATTTAATATGGACATATGGTAATCACTGAATACTAATGATTGAAACCAAATGGAGCCATACAGATTCTGATTTACTGAAACTTATGGAACATGGTAAAAATGTGTTTAATAGAATCGAAATTCACAGGGAATCATAATTGAACTAAGTAAATACAATGTATATGAAACCATCTAAAAGTAGAGGATAAGGGAAACCCAATGGAACCTCATAGGAATCTGCGTAACGGAAACGCACTGGAACCATACAGGAATCTGGGTTACGGAAACGCACTGGAGCCCTACAGGAAAAAAGGGTAACGGAAACGCACTGGAGCCTTACTGGAAAGTGGGTAACGGAAACGCACTGGAGCCCTTACTGGAAACTGGGTAACGGAAACGCACTGGAGCCATGCCGGTTTCTGGGTAATTTGTAAGTTTCCGTTTTCCGAAACTTGAAGGAAATGTAGAGAAACGTTCCGGAAACCTAGTTGAAACGTAAGTTTCCATTTTGTTTCCGTTAGGTTTCCGGGTCGGAAACCAAGTTATTTTGCTGTGGCACTCCCAGGGTTGGAACTCCCCAGGGATGGAAGCTCACCGTAAGTACGGTTTACTTACTGAGTCGTGTATCTGCATATGCCTCCGCAGAGATTAGCGCCTTCCTAAGAATGAGTCCTCGAAGCCACATGGTAGAGCAGTGGCTCATGGTTTGTTTGTTCTTTGTCGAAGCCATTCTGCATGAAGAACCCGATGATGTCAAAGCCATTCCAAGAATGAAGTCGTATTCGTGCAAACCTGAGTTTGAAAAACGTGGTGGAAGGGGAACCCATGCCTGGGACGCACATGGTGGATCTCATCAATGATCTTGTTCGACAACGCACCAAATCAGACCCTCCACAGGGTTGGTATATTCTGGGTCAGTATCTCGCTTCCAGCAACGTACCCCATGAACTGATTGGTAACCCTCTACGTTGGTCCTGGATGATGAAAACCAAAGGGCCATCCACCCAGCCCCCTGACACCCCCCTGAAGCATCAACACCCACCCGCTGACTTGTTTTTGACACCACCCGCATCCAACCTTCCTCTGGAACCCAAGAAGAAGAAGGCAGCAGAGACCCCCTCCTCCTCCTCCTCCCCTCTCAACCGGGTTCGTCAGTGGATTCACTTTTAATAAAAGGGAGCAGAGGGTGATGCCAACGACAGTGTCACCATGAGACGTCCAAAGAGAAACAACAACAGCAAAGCATCATCGTCTTTGTCTCCTGCATGGACACGATGGCTCCACCACACCTATTACGATCCCAAACACCCAGCAGGCTATGGGGGATTGCTTGCCTTGTGGCAAGCAGCAGCAGGACATCAAGCCAAAGCAGGACCCAGGAAGGGGGGACCCAGAAAGGGGGGACCCAAGAATGGGGGACCCAAGAATGGGGGAAGCAAAACGGGGCCAAGGCCCACACAACGCCAGGTTCGCCAATGGTTGAAAACCCAGGACACGTACACCTTGCACAAACCAGCCCGACGCTCGTTTCCCAGGGATCATTACCGTGTGGGTGGCGTGGATGAATTGTGGCAAGCCGATCTGAGCGATCTCCTTGCGTATCAGAAAGAGAACCAAGGCTACCGGTATTTGCTGTGTGTCATCGATGTTTTCTCCAAAATGGCTTGGGTGCAGCCCATGAAAGCCAAGACCGGTGCCACTTTGATAGAGGCCTTTCAACGGATCCTGAAACAAGCCAAAGGACGTGTGCCATCCCAGTTACAGACAGACAAAGGGACTGAATTTGTCAATGCACCTTTTCAAGCCTTCCTCAAGAAACGGGGCATTCATTTCTACACCAGTCAAAACCCAGAAACCAAAGCCTCTGTGGTGGAACGTTTTCAAAGGACGTTGAAAAACCGTATGTGGCGTTATTTCACCCAACAGGGAACACGCCACTACCTTAAGGCATTACCCCAACTGTTGCATTCCTACAATCATCACGTCCATCGTACGATTGGACAACGCCCCGTGGATGTACGTCCTAACGCTCCCTACGATGAAATTCGGGTGTTGGATCACATGGAACGACAGAAGAAGCAGAAGCAGCGCCAACTCAAGACAAAGAAGAAGAAGAAGAAGAAGCACCCTCTCTTGTTACCCGGGACCCGTGTCCGTTTGAACAAGACCAAGGGCACGTTTGACAAAGGGTACCTTCCCAACTGGACCACCGAACTGTTCACCGTGGATCGGGTGGTGAAAGGACATCTTCCTCCTGTCTACCGAGTGACAGATGATCATGGAGAAGTGCTGCAAGGCACCTTTTACCCGCAAGAACTGCAACCCATTCAGAAAACGGATGACATGTACAAAGTGGATCAGGTCCTGAAACGACGACGTCGTCAAAAAGAGGATGAAGTGTTGGTGAGATGGTCAGGATACCCTGCCAGCTTTGATTCATGGATCCCTGCTGCTCATCTGGTCTTTAAATAGCGTGGCCTCCAGTCTCCCACCATCAGTGGAGCATCCCCCATCATGCAGAGTGAACCGATCTCAAGGTGCAAGGAGGGCAGCAAGTCATCCCCACGCTGATGTTGCTTTGGCATGGACTTGCCACGAAGTGAAGTGGTGTTTTTCTCCCAAGTGTTTCTGATATATGGCGTGGTCATCATGAGCATGGTTCAGTTGGCATTGGACAACGGTGAGAAACAGTTGTGGACAGCCTTGTTGGCCAGTTGCTTGGGGTACTTGCTCCCACAACCCACGTTGGTGTCATCGTCGTCATCCACGTTGCCTCCCTCCTCGACTGCATCTCCAACCCCCTCTGTATCCAGCCTGGTTCCCTAAGAGAGAGAGAAAGGTGTCAGTGTCTTTGTTTTCCAAGCGAGACTTTTACGTGACCTTACCCAGCGATGCGTCCATGGATGTTCATCCCGACAACAGAGTGAATCATTACGAAGTCAAACTACCCTTTCCCATTCAAGTGAATCGCCAGGAGTGGGAAGTCGGCGTCAGTGAACTTCATTTTCCGATGACATGGTACAATGTGTGGTTCCCCTTCAACTGGTTTGTCCTTCATGTGAACTTGGAACGCATGACCCGGATTTACAGTTCAGCAGCACTCGATGCGACCGTGACAGAAAAGAACCCAGGCATCATCAGAGTAGTCAGCGAAAAGGTCATTATTCCAGAAGGAGTGTATTCCAGTCGCCAACTGGTCCAGAGACTGAACATCCTGCTTCAACACACCTGTGCACGGCTGTTGGAAAAGCATACAGCTGATGTTTACCAGCAGGATGGTAGAGGTCGTTTCAGCGTCACCGTGAACTACCCCAAAGAAGACCTCCGATTTGAAATGTGTGGCAAAACGCATGTCAACTTTTATGCTCCCACCCCGGAAGACATGTGCAGAGCCATCACGGGTTCCTCCTGCAGAACCGCAAGCCAACCTGACCACGATGGCATCAGGTCTGCCTACACCACCCGATTGGTGTTGCCTGCTCCTTTAGTACGTATGCCGGGTATCATACAGCTCCCCATGGTGGATGAAGCAGAAGAAATAAGCCATGTCTCTGCTCAGCCTGTCCAGGTGGGTGTGTTTGACCGTCCTCTCGTCGTGGGTGAACAGGAAGCACACCATCTGGCTGGTTTTGATACCGTGTACGTCTACTCGGATGCGGTGGAAGATCAAATCGTCGGGGATACCATGGCTCCCTTACTGATGTATGTCCCCGTGTCGCGTCAGATGATGGAAGACAGCGTCGTGATCAAAACCCCTCAGCACCTACGCTACATGGGATTGCGTCAGGGAACCACAGATGCCATTCGAATCTATTCAACGGATGACGTAGGACGTCTCGTGCCATTCCAGACTGGGAAGACCATCGTGACACTTCATTTCTGTCCCCATCGCCTGGGTACGTACTGAGAATCAGCATGGTAGGACACCAGTGTATCAGACACCGCAACAGCAGCGGCTTGGGTGGCCAGCAGTGAGGAGGCAGCTTAACCGTGTACCGAAGACGCATTCATCAACGAGGGAGAGGTTTCGGTAACATCTTGGGAAACTTGGGATGTTCAGCGCTCTCCATCCTCAAGACGGTGGGAAAATCAGCTCTCTCAAAACAGGCGTCAAGATGTTGCCAGGATTGGTGCAATATATCAGTTCAGGACATTGAAGTGTGGGGGACAGTTTGAAACATCATGGGAAACAAGCCTTACTTGCCACCTTGCGACAGCACCCACCGCCACCAGGATCACCCGCTCGCAAACGAAAACGGAAACAGACCGTGGGATTCACCAAAAAACGTAAACCATTGTTTAAAGCCCCACCCCGATTGGAAAGGAGTTTAGTTCAACACCAGACACCGTACAGTCAAGACCTGTTGTGCAGACCTGTTGTCCAGATCAGCTGTCAAGATGATGCGCCGAGATGCCTGCGAATGTTCCAAGGCCCAACTGGATCTCTTTTCTGTGCCCCCTGTAGTGACTTCCGTCCAAGAAGGTCAGTGGATTCGAAAAAACCCTCTGGCACCCCCTTCGGTCGCGGGCCCCCTCCAATTTAACATTGCTAACCCTGTCAATGCCTACATCGATTTGAGCCGGTGTTACCTCCGCATCTGCCTCAAAATCAAGAATACAGATGGTACGGATGCAGTTCGTGATGGCGATGGGGCACTCGCCGTGTCCAGGGTGAACAACATGATGCATTCCCTCTTTCGTGAAGTGCGTGTGCAAGTGGGACACAACCAGCTGGAAATTACTCCTTCCATGGGTACCTATCCCTACCGAGCCTATTTGGAAATGTTGCTGAGTTATGGGAAGGCAGCCAAAGGGACCCATCTCCAGTGTCCAGGATGGTACCCCGATGAAGCTGGAAAAATGGATCACTTTAATGCTGTCGCCCAGAATGCCAACGCAGGACTTGTCACACGAGGAGGGGTCATTCTACCCACCCTAGACGTGGAACTGACAGGACGTCTCCACTGTGACCTGTTTCTCCAAGACCGGTACCTGGTGGATGGAAACTAGAAACTAGAACTGATTCGCAGCCCAAGTGATTTCTACTTGATGAGTGCTGGAGATGCCGAGTGTCGATTTGAACTGACCAAAGCCGAGTTTTACGTGCGCCAAGTCAACATTGATCCTGTCATACGGGAACAACACGTGAAACACATGTCACCAGGAGTCACGGCCCAATATCCTTTGACCCGAGTCCAAGTCACAGCCACGACATTTCATGAGGAGGACGCGATTTCCACAAAGATCAACTGATTGGAGGCCAACTGCCCAAACGAGTGGTGTTGGGATTGGTGGACAATGATGCTTTTGCTGGCAGCAAGGAAAAGAACCACTACCATTTCAAGCACAACAACGTGACCAGCCTCAAGCTGAAACTCAATGGGCAAGAAGTGCATGGCACTGAAATCAAAAGTGACTTTCAGAACAACAGTGCCTCGCTCAAACAGTTGTACATGAACCTGTTCTGCAACACGGGACACCTGTGGCAAGAACATCCCTGCAACCTCACCCTGGACGAATTCAGGAACGGATTCACTGTGTGGGTGGTGGATCTGACGGCGGATCTGGGCGCAGATGAAGGGTATAACTACCCACGACAGACGGGCAAGTTGAGACTTGAACTTCAGTTTGCAGAAGCCCTACCACGCCCCCGTCACGCTCGTCTGCTACGAGGAATACGAAAGCGTATTGGAAATTGATCGGTTCCGCAACGCTCTGATGGTCTAAGGATGGACGACAACAGTGGTTTGACGACCAGACACTTGAACGCCTATGTACAACAGGATCCCCTGCTGCAAGCCCTCTACCAAGGTACCTTTGCCTGATATCACTTTGCCACCACCGTGCTGTGTGAACAGCAGGAGGGGCTTTATCCTAAAGCCTACATTGTCAACACGGGACCCCAGTCATCTCCCAGGACAACACTGGGTGTGCGTGTATTGCCCAGTACCAGGTGCCATTGACTACTTTGACAATTATGGACTCCATCCCTATCAACAGCATCCAGACTTTCGGAATGTCATGACCTTCGCCGGATGGCTCCAACAACAGTGGAATGGTCAGTCACTTCAACCCTGGTTCAGTGCCTCTTGTGGGGTGTACTGTTTGTATGTACTGGCTCATCGTGCCCGTGGATGGTCTTTTGACGAAGTGATGGAACAGTTTGATCCCTACGATACCCTCGTCAATGAAGATTGTGTAAGACGTCGGTTTCAACCCACACGCCTGACAGACAACAACGCTGGCCATGATCCACACCCCTGCCAAAGGACACAACCTTATCATTCTGATGTTATGGTGTTACAGTTATGATGTTACAGTTCATACCGTTTGTAAACAAAAGATCAGGGACGCCCCTAATCCTGCCTCTTTTGTCAAAGTGTTCTTGTTAGCGGGGGAAAATAAAACGTTTGAAAAATGTCAACCTAGCGTTGTTATTGTTGTTGGCATTGAAATGAACCCTTCTTTTGAGAGAGATGGATGGCCCTGAAAAGGGCCGTTTTTTAGAGTGTACCTCACTCGAGGGACCAGAGCTGGCACCTCCACTGACAGGGATGAATGGCCATCTTTGTTTTTACGGGGCACTTGCTTCCATGAGTCAAACGCCTGATATAAGTGTCCTTTAACACTGTCTTGCAGTAGAAACATTGAAAGGTACCATTATACTCGATGCTCCCATTGGCGTAGACGGGCAGGCAACCATGATATCGCTGAGACTGTCAGGCAAGGGTGGTGATGCTGTCTCCAAAGAAATGAGTTCCAGATCCCAGTTTTCAACCATGATGATGAAGTGATAGCATTTCCCTGTCTCTCCCTCATGATATAGGAGAGCTAAGCCAATCAAAGGCCATGACGTCGCCACAACCTCTGACTACGTCATCGGTACTACGTCATTACCCTCACGCGCGACCATGACGTCATCGATACCACGTCATCGACGACACGTCATCGCTGTCTCGTCGCCTGCATATAAACTCCAGCATGGGCCAGTGAGGGCTATCTTGATGCAACATGGACACAAGAAAAGTGGAAGTCATGCGACCCGCGCCTTACCGGAAAAACTGTGGTAGACGGCAATGCTTGCGGTGCAGCCCTACCTTACAAGGGAAGGCTGACATCAAAATGGAAGAGGCAGCAACAACACCTGCAGAACCGGTACCAACAACGGAAACAGAAGCAGCGGCAGCCCCACCACCACCACCTACGGCAGCAGACACGGTAGCCCCACAACCACCACGACCAACAATGGCAGCCACATCGAAAACATTACCAAAATGGTCATCAAAATGGCGACTGATTATCTGTCCTACCTGTTTCAAAGCATATCCCTCGAATTGCTTTGATGTCGTCCAAGGAGATGCCTTTTACATATGCCTCTACTGTGGGGAAGGCATCATCAAGAGAGGGCAACAACAGCACGATGATGTGTGCCCCGGAAAATTTATTTTTCGGGGTCTCAATCTCCTCTGTGAATGTTAACCTGTCTTGTTCACATACCAACGGCCCTTTTCAGGGCCACCCACCTCGCTCGAAAGAAAACCTGAGTGACAAAAGCTTTTAACCACACACACACACACACACTTCTCTAGCCACGCCATCGTCCCCCTCACAACTCTCCCTCCCTCCCTCCCTCCCTCTCTCTCCTTCTCCTCTCCTTTCCTTCCCGTCCCTCTCCTTCCCGTCCGCCGTTCGTCCGTTCCGCCATCTTGAAATACGTATACGCTCGCGAGATCCCACGAGAATCCACGAGATCACGCGAGATCTCACGCGATCCCACCGGATGGGACGCCATCTTGAAACGTGTCCGACATCTTGGTCCGGAGGTGACGTCATCGTCATGCGCGCGCACCCACCGGAACCGGACGTGGCGTCATCACCATGCGTGCGCACACACCGGACCCGGAACCCGAGTGATCTCCCCTGACCGGAGATGACTGATCCAAGATGGCGGCGCCCAAGGGGGCCGGATGTGCCGCCATTTTGAAAAAGGCACCAGGGAGACATTGTACACTACTTTTCTCTTCTAATTAAAAGCAGAGAATGCAAGATTAAAGAACAAAATGAACATAAAAAAGATTAATGTTAACTAAAAACTTCAACGAGAATAAAGAAGCCACCCATCATATGTTAACTAAACAAAGAAAGGACAAGTCACTAAAACAATTTTAACCCGTTCTGATCAATGGGTGAAGCGTATTTTTTAAAAATGTATTGATTCCCTTAGTCAATGTGTCTTTCGCGGCGGTTCGCGGCACCGAGGTTTGCACTTTAAATGTGGCTTTAGCGGCAATTCGTATTTTTCAAATGTGGCTTTCCCGGGTGGACACTGGTCAGCCTGCAGTATCCCGTATCTCATCAACAATGTCATGCTTCAGTGGCCGACCGGCCATTGTTTAACTCTGATTATAGGCAGCTAAAAATGATGGTCACGATGACAGTGGTCAAACTGCGTTGATTCGATTTCTATTGACAGCAAGGTCATTATTCAGACATACATTCAATTTACCTAACTCAGGGAATATATATATAAATATCCCTGATAAAACAATCTCCAAAATGCCTACGATACTAGTCTTCATCCGTTCAGGTCAAAATGCGTGTTAAAAACAGAATAGCCTCCACGTCGGAAATCGCCTTAAGTCGTGTATAGTGCCATACAACCTGCCAGATGTCCGTTGTTATCACCAAAACACAAAGTAGATTTCTTTTGTTCATGACTGATGGTCGAATTTGTGTTTGGCACCGCATAAATACTGCACATGCACAACGGAATATCTAGAAGCAAGTACACGGGGTCCGTGTAGGTGTCTGCCTCTGTTTGTGACCATCAGACATCATCTGAACGGTATATCACTAACATTCTTGACAGAGTTGCTGTAGTATATTTCGGTGACCCGTCTTAATGCACGACACTGGTGGGCCAAATCGTGCATGTACCGTCCTTGATGTATGAGGCGGGTGCAACTCTGTCCTAGTCCGCCAGGTTCCAGTTTGTAATCCCACTGAGCATGTTCGTGACATTGAGGAATGGCTAAATACGAAAGATAGATCTGCCAGATCCGCCAATAAAAAAATGGAAAATTCAAGCTCTCCGTGCATGCAGTTGGCAGGTTGGACAAACACACAGAAGTGTGGAACAAGCTGTTAACATTTCAAAGGCAGACAGTAATTGCTAGAAAGACAAACAGACTAAGGGCGACAACTGGTGCACAAGACCGTTTCATTAGGACGATTGCGTGACGAATCGACAGCTCCCAGGGTCATGTTACTTCTGATTTAGACAGCGGGACATGACAAACTAAATTGTTCGGGATAAACAGTAGCCTAGCAGTTTCATTGCATGATATAAATGAGTGAGTTAAGCAATATTCCAGCAATGTCAGAGCAGGGCACACCAGAAATAGGCTGCACACATAGTGCCCATGTGGAGAATCGAACCCGGGACGTCACGGGCGAACTCTTTAACCACTAGGATCCTCCCCCACCCCATCCACCCCACCCACCACCCCTTCATTGCGTGATAACATAAAAGTGAAAGAAAATATTTGCATAACAACATGAAAAGGTTATTAGTTATATAATTTACAAACTGTTCTATATTTATGTTAGTTTATCAGATGTTATATTATAATAGATATATAAATTGATAATTATGATAATAAGCGGAAGTAAACGACACTGTTTATGTACGGATAAACGTTTTGTTTGTTGTTATCAGAGTTAGTTACTGATCACTGAACCGTGTCGGCTCCTTCATTCACGGAGCAGTCACCCACCTATGTTTTTTTTAAATTTCCCTGAGTATATTTAGGTCGGTTGCGCTTTGACGAGA
This sequence comes from Haliotis rubra, assembly GCF_003918875.1. Classification (NCBI taxonomy): domain Eukaryota; kingdom Metazoa; phylum Mollusca; class Gastropoda; order Lepetellida; family Haliotidae; genus Haliotis; species Haliotis rubra. The sequence continues at coordinate 131,128 of NW_025765043.1, forward strand.
TAAGCGCCCCTCTTGCTAAAAAGTGTACATTTGTTTAGTTTTCTTGCTGAATTATGTTTACACTGCACCTGAATCAGTCCGCCATTCTCGCTTTTACGAGTCGACTGGTCTGAGGGTTATCCTTCAGACTGACTCAGATGGTAGAGATTAGCTAGGCGTAGACGATCCCCACAGACTTCCTTGTATGTCAAACTGAATAATTACTTACTGTACGTAGAACTACCACTAGAAGCCCCATTTATTATGACTGTATAACTGTAAATATAGTTATAACTGTCGTTATTTCATGACATAATCCGCATGTATCTTTTACATTTCACAATAACCTTCCTTTCAAATATTTAATGTTCAATATCAGTGTTCTATACATTTGGATCAGGAAGTCACGGGGTCACATGGGCGATATCAGTTCATGAAAATATATTGCAGAATTCGCTGACGTGAATTTGTGTCTTACTGAAGCCAAACGGCTAGTTATGACTTACCTTCATCATCTTGAACTTGTGATGTTGAAGGTGGAGATGACGCTGCGTCTTGCAAGTCGCTGTCCCTTGAAGGCGGCTTCGGTTTCCTTTTCTTGCGTGGCATGTTCCTATCATGATATGTTTAGAATTGCTATTCTCATTGCTAAATGTATATCTGAGCATTGTTTTCCTGTCATATAAATGCCCCGAACATTCACGGTCGAGCCCAGGATAATAGAGCGAGGCCGGTTATTCAATTGAACGATCAATTTGTTGTGCAGTACACACACTTGTGTGTCACAGACTGTAACATACACTTCCTTGTTAGTAGAGCGTAACTAAGTCTGGAGATGTAAATTGATATTTCCTTCTTTGACGAAAACATATAACCGTACACTGAGCTACACGGGGTAAAATACAATGAACTTGTGTAGACATGTAACAGGTACCATACTCAACAAGCACGGGTATTTGTGTCTCGCAAACCTATCCAGCCTTGTTCAGCTCATAGAGACATGCATTGCGACATTGCAGGTTATATCAGGGAGACTATATTGATTATCCCTGGTTATATCAAAAGGTGGTTAGTCTACAAAGCCAAATATGTAGAAGCAGTTTGAGACTAGTTATGCTTCATTTAGTACTAAACACCATTCTAGGTGTTGTAGAGGATCTTTATGACATACCTGTCGTCTTTACTCCTCCCACTTCACCTCCGGGTGTAACGCGTCGCTGACAACCTTGTTCCCGGGTACGCTGTGCAGGCGCGTCGCTTCAGCCACTGATAACACAGCCTGAGTTATTTCTGTAGTCATAGGGACATAACTGCTGCTAGCTTTAGCGACTTGTCTCCTGGCCGCCCTAAACATTATATCGGTGCTATTACAACAGGTAAATCAAGGGCGGATCCGGGATTTTTATATTTTCATGAGTGTGTGTGTGTGTGTGTGTGTGTGTGTGTGTTGGGGGGGGGGGGTGTTTGTTGTTGTAGTGTCCTCCCATTTGCGAGAACTCCCAGTTGCGAGACACATTTAATGGTTCAGTGCACGCAGGTGGTGCTTCCAAATCCCTACGATGAAAGTGGGAACAGCCCTGTTTCTGAAGAGTACCCGCAGGAGGCATAGTTCATTAATGACACACAGAAGACATTGTTCATTGAAGAGCATTTATTGTTTTCAATAAAAAACAAGTTAAATACTGAAATACTGAATAAGATTATCATTATATTTACACAGAAGAAATAGTTCACTTAATACTTCATTTTCATTTTTTATTCACACATTTTGATGATTTGCGTTATTATGATGTTTGTGTGTCATTATAAAACATTTTTTTACATGGGTCCATATTTGGAAATTTTGACACTTTTCATATTTTCAGCAGTTTGCCGACTGCATCAAGATACTGCATGGGATTTTCGTTCCATCTGCAAGTTGATCTTTGAGTCTATGTAGTCGATTGTCTATTTCCCTGTACACGCGTTTCCTCGTGTACAGGTTCATCCCGTGCTCGCTTTCTCAGGCTGCTCACAAAACGGAGGCGTTGGACATCTACTGGAGGATGGTCATGATCAGTCACATTCCGAATATAGTCGCCGACTGTAGTGCATTTGCCGTTGCACGTTCGTATTGTACATCTCCAATAGGTACAAGTCTGCCGCTGCTTGTTCTCGTAATACAGGTAACCCTGAAAGAGCACCTGAATACTGCCTCGTGAACTGGTGATGTATTCTACTTGTTGAAGGCCTGCCATAATGGTGATCGGAAAGAGCAGTCACAGGTTTATAAATACAATTGGATTAATTATAGTTACAACAGTTATTGCTAGATTTTTCAAGCACGTAAATCTGAGTAGGTCAATTAATTTCTCTTTCAAATGATCACGAAGTTACCTACACAAAGTGTTTATTTTTTAAAGCCATTTACCTGAGTAGGTTAATTACTTTATCTTTTAAGCTACCTCCACAAGATTCAGTTAAATAGCTAATCCCTAATTAGCTGGGGTTAATCCATTCTATCAGATAGGGGAGTAAGGTGTGTTTTCTTTGCTCCTTACCTTCTCAAACTGTCTCACAACTGGGAGTCTCGCAACTGGGAGATCTCGCAAATGGGAGTAGACCGTTGTTGTTGTTTGTTGTTGTTTTTGTTGTTTCTTTTGCACATATTTAAGGTTACAGGCCAATTGCGCTTAAGTAGTTATCATCGGTTGTAACAGGGACGATGTGGTATCCTACTGGTTAGGCGTTCGCTCGTCACGCCGAAGACACGGGTTCGATTCGAAAAGTATTCTGTGTGAAGCTCATGTCGGGTGTCCCCCTTCTGATATTGGTAGAATATTGCAAAAAAAGCGGCGAAACGCTGAACGCACTCATTCATTCATTCATTCATTCACTCAGTTGTAATACCACTTCCGAACTAAATGTATTAAAATGCATTGAACGTATTCGATTGGTCTATTCCTTGTCAACCCGTGAGGGCGGAGGGGTAGCCTATAGTCTGTTTGCAGTGAAAACGTACCGATGAATTTCACTTTAAACAAAAAAGTAAATAAAAAAAAGTGAAATTAAGATTGCGAATCCTCATAATTTTACCTTGCCAATTAAACATATAAATTGCAGAATTTTATTCAACTTAGGATAAAAGTTGTTTAACAGACGATCATAGTTACAAATCGCTATTGTTGGTTTGTATTACAAGAGATATGGACATTAAATGAAACACCGAGAAGAAGTAGGGTTGGTCTAAGTTAACGCTCATCACGTACTGCACGTGCGTTTGTATCACTGTTCCAATTACTGCGTTTACTCCCTTGTAGTGAGTGAGTGAGTTATTATTTAACGTCACATCGGCAATATTTCAGCCATATCGTGACGAGAACATTTGACATTGTAATAGAATATATATAGTTATTATAAAAACCTGTCGACGAAGGACAGTAAAAATACTAAACAATCACAGATATCAATATAAAACTAGCAAACAAAGCTAAAATATTCCAATTAAAGAAGACAATACAATGTAAAAAGGGGCTATATATCGCCAACAACTGAAGGTAGATAACCATACTAGGAACCATGGGGACTTACATTACTTTTGCTACCTGCATGGACCCTAGTTGGATTTACACCATCCCTTCAGCCATTGGCGACAGAAGAGAAATCTAGTCATAAATTAAAAGCACACATATTCTACGATTAAAAACCTGGTACACTTAAATTGACTTTGAAAGTTTTGGGACTTACGTACCTCCTCAGGAGGACAATAATTTTACGCTACGTCAACCCCCTTTGAGGGTACAGCCACTAACAATCTCAGTTACTAATTTAATTACCAATAATAAAATATTTAACTATTTACAAATCAGTCAACAATTCTATTTTTTTTGGGATTTGAAATAGATATCCCTTGTGATGGAATATTCAATGCAGTCAAGCAAAACATGCTTGACCGTGATCCTTTCATCACAAGGGATACAAAACGGAGGATCTTCGCCCTTCAATAAATATTCATGAGTATATCTGGTATGGCCAATGCGACATCGTCGCATAATGACCTCCTCAAATCTGGACTGACAACCAAAGTAGGTGTAACCAATATAGGGTTTCATTGCATGTAATTTATTAATACCTACTTGGGTGTCCCACTTCTTTTGCATTAGATCGCGGATGTATGTTCTAATGCTGGCTTTATAATCAGAGTATGGGATAAGAAGTGGTGTCACAGATTTGTTGAGTGTTGCCTTAGCAGCAAGATCAGCCATCGTGTTCCCAGAAATGCCAACGTGGCTGGGTAACCAACAAAAGACGATGTCGCATTGGCCAGTAGCAAGTTCATTGTACAATTCAATAATTTCTAATAAAAGTGGATGTTTCCAAGAAAGATTTTTAATAGCCTGAAGACACGAAAGAGAATCTGAAAAGATGATATATTGTTTATATTTACGGTGTTTATCAATATATTTAAGAGCTGTTAAGATGGCGTTAGCTTCTGCTGTAAATATAGAGCTGTTATCCGGTATTCTAGAAGATATTGTTCTGGATCCAACGACAGTGGCACATGCCACTGCGCCACCATCCTTGGACCCATCTGTAAATAAGGATTTGTTTGTATTATATTTATTTCTTAATTGACTAAATTCTTGTTTATATTGTAATTCATTTGTTTCTGATTTTTTTAAATGTAGTTAATGTTAGGTCAACTTCAGGCCTAACAAATTGCCAAGGCGGAGAAGAAAGAAAACGGGAAGGAGCTATATGTTCTAGCTCAATGCCAGCAGCAGAAAGGAAAGGTTTCAATCTTATACCAAGAGGCGGAACAAGAGAAGGCTTCTTGTTATACAGATCTTCATATAGTTGATTAAAGACACAGTTATATGCAGGGTTTGACTCATTGGAATAAAGTTTTGTAATATACTGTAAAGTTAATTTTATACGGCGTTGTGTAAGAGGAGGCTCATCTGCTTCAACATATAGACTATCAATAGGAGAGGTTCTAAAGGACCCAAGACAAAGTCTTAGGCCTTGGTGGTGGACAGAATCAAGAAGTTTTAGGTTGCTTTTGCAGGCTCCACCATATACGATGGAGCCATAATCAAGTTTCGAGCGGACCAATGATCGATACAGGTGGAGGAGGGTAGCTTGATCCCCTCCCCACTTTGAGTTGGAAACAACTTTCAACAAATCGAGTGCCTTCAGGCATTTGACTTTCAGTGATTTAATATGTGGCAAAAAAGTTAAATGGGAGTCGAAAATTAGACCCAAGAATTTGGCCTCCTTAAAAACTTTGATGGGAGTGCCATTTAAAGATAGTTCTGGATCTTTATACGGTTTATATTTTCTACAAAAGTGTAGACAATTAGTTTTGGATTTGGAAAATGTAAAACCGTTTTCAAGACACAATTTATTTATTTTATTTAAACACAACTGCAATTGCCGTTCAATAGTATGCATATTTTTTACCACGACAAGAAATGTTAAAATCATCCACAAAAAGTGATCCATCAATGGAATCGTTTAAAACCTTGGATAAACTGTTAATCTTGATACTAAATAAAGTGACAGACAAAATACTGCCTTGTGGGACACCCTGATCCTGATTGTAATGATCAGACAGGGTTGAACCCACTCGGACTTGAAATTGTCTGTCTTTCAAAAACCGTGACTGACTGACTGAGTTTAGTTTTACGCCGCTTTTAGCAATATTCCAGCAATATAACGGCGGGGGACACCAGAAATGGGCTTAACGCATTGTGCCCATGTGGGGAATCGAACCCGGGTCTTCGGCGTGACGAGCCAACGCTTTAACCACTAGGCTACCCCACCACCCCTCAAAAACCGTGATATAAAAAAGAGGCAAACGGCCTCTCAAAACAAAGTCATGTAAATCCCTCAAAATGCCATGCTTCCAGGTCGTATCATAAGCTTTCTCGAGATCAAAGAATATCGATACGGCATGTTGTTTATTTACGATTGCATTTTTAACAAAGGATTCTAATCGTACCAAATGATCAATGGTACTTCGATTTTTCCTTAAACCACATTGAATATTGGTTATAGGGTTGTTGGTTTCAAGATACCAAGTTAATCTATTATTCACCATACGTTCCATGGTTTTACAGACACAGCTAGTTAGAGATATTGGTCTGTAATTAGACGGATCTGTATGATCCTTGCCAGGTTTTGGTATTGGGACTACAATGGCATTACGCCTTGAAGGAGGAAATTCTCCAGACGTCCATATTTGGTCAAATATATCTAAAAGAGTCATCAGACATGGTTCAGGTAAGTGTTTCAGAAGCTGGTAATGTATATTTACATCACCCACTGCAGTGTCATGAGCTTGCTCAAGAGCAGTATGTAGCTCATGTAATGAAAACACTTCATTATAATCTTCACCGTTATTTGATTCGAAATTAAGTTTGGTCTTTTCCTGTTGTTTCTGATATCTCTGAAACTCAGGGACATAATTTGTCGATGATGAACTTTTGGCAAGGGTTTCGCCAATATTATTTGCAATGTCAGATGTATCAGTTATCAAGTTATCACCATCTTTAAGATGGCGTACAGCTGATTTTGAACCTTTGCCTTTTATTCGCTGAACCATGTTCCAAACCTTAGACATTGGCGTGCGCGAATTAATTTTTGAGACACAATTTCTCCAAGATTGTCATTTGTTTTGTTTAAAGGTACGACGCGCCTTTGCATTGAGTATTTTAAATTTATTTAAGTTATGGACAGTTGGATGATGGCGGAAATAACGCTCGGCCTTTTTCCTCGCTTTTCTGGCTTGTCTACAATCAGTATTAAACCATGGTTTTCGTACATGTGGAGTCGTAGAGGACTTTGGTATACACTCATCAGCTATTTCATTTAAAACGTCAGAAAAAGTTTGAATGGGATCAGTTATATCACTGAAAAAATCAGGTTGCAATTTCGATTTACAATTTTATTGAAATGAAGACCAGTTAGCCTTCGAAAAGTTCCATCATGTGTATGATGGAGAATCTGATTGAGTTATTTCTGAAAGGATAGTTGGGAAGTGGTCACTTCCACACAGGTCATTATGAACAGACCAATCAAATTCATTCAGGAGGTTAGAATCTGCAAAAGATAAATCCAATGAAGAATAAGTGCCAGTTGCAGGATGCAGATAGGTGCTTGAATCATCATTAAATATGCACAGGTCATTATTGGAAATGAAGTCTTCAATTATTTTACCTTTAGTATTAATGTTAGTACTGCCCCAGAGTGGATTGTGACCGTTTAGGTCACCCATGATAACACATGGCTTCGGGAGTTGATCATAGAGTGATTGAAGATCAGTCAGATGAAGTGTCGATGACGGCGGAATATACAGAGAGCATAACGTAAATGTTACACCCAGAGTAAGTCGCACTGCAACAGCTTGGAGATTAGTGTTAAGAGTAACAGGGCTGTGAATAACATTCTGTTGTATAAGGATAGTAGAACATCCAGTGGCTCTATCACCTGGAGGGGAAAAATGATTATAGGCTTTAAACTGACGTAAGTTAAAATTACCTGTCTGTTTCAGATGCATCTCTTGCAGACAGAACGCTGATGGTGTTAAATCCTGGATTAATAGCTGTATTTCATTAAAATTTGTCCGGAGTCCTCTACAGTTCCACTGCACGATATTGGTAGATATACCTATCTTTTAGGCGGATTAATTGGGGATCTACCCCGCACTGTTTTCGAGGGCGACAAGCTATGTGCCCTAGAATGGACGTTTTCGGACACGTCCATGTCCTCAAGTGATCCGTATTTGTTAAATAACTTGATTTTATCAACTGACCCCTTGGGGGCTCTGCCACTTTGTTTCTTTGAATCTGGCTTCAGTTTGCCTTTGTTTTTAACGATTGGTTGAACGTTTGGCGTTGATTGAGATCTTTGAGTTGACTGAGAATTGTCACGGTCATAAGATGGTTCTGATTGGATTTGGGGCGTACCAGGAAGTGGTTCTGCAGTTTGTGTAGATATTGCAGGTGAGAATATCAGAGGAGAATCAGATTTAACCCAGGTCAAGTTTGTCTGACAGCATGCAGATGATTTTGTTATTCTAGTTGTCGCTTCTGACGGTGTTCTGGTGATAGAAGCATAGCTCTCTTTATGCTCGGAGCTTTGAACTAGTTTTTTGGCATCTGCAAAACTAATGTTTTGGGTGAATTTGATTTGATTTATCTCCATTTGACGTTTCCAAACAGGACAGCTTTTAGAGAAAGAGGAATGATCCCCTGCACAGTTTGTACATTTTTTGACAGTACTGTCACAGTCTTCTGTTGTATGTGTCTTCTCACCACAGTGAGCACATACAACAGACAATGTGCAAGTATTTACGCCATGACCAAACCTTTGACATTTGAAGCACCTAAGAGGGTTCGGAATGTACGTGTCAACATTGATGTTACAATATCCTGCCTTTAGAGATTTTGGAGCATTTGGTGTAGAAAATGAAAACAGGTAGGTATTTGTTTTGATAACAGTATCGTTTTTCCTGGTTGTGAAACGTTTGACATAGAGTACGCCTTGATCTTTCATCTCAGAGAAGATGTCAAGTTCTGACATGTCAGCAAACAATCGATCCCGATCTCTGATAATTCCTTTGCTCGTGTTGAGTGTTTTGTGAGCTGAGACCGTGACTGGAATGCCGACAAAAGAATCAATACTCATAAGGTTGGTGGCTTGGTGCCTCTTTGCACACTCAACCAGCAGAGCACCAGAACGTAATCGTTTAATGTTCTTAACATCACCAGCTATGCCTTGTATACCTTTAGCTACGGCAAAAGGATTCAACTTCAAAGGTGACTTGTCAATAGTTTCAAGCACAAGAAAACGTGGCCAGTAATCAATTGAGTTGGGCAGTCTGAGGTCAGTTTCAACAGGATCAGTGTCAAGTTGACGCTTGGTCTTTTTTGGGGGGGTTAGGTAAGCCATGGTTAGTTAGTAAGATTTCATCATCCGAGCTCCCAACCCACCATGGAGTATCACAAGGACAATGCTAAAAACAAGTGGATTTCCAACTTGAAGCACCAATGATACCCGGATGATATACTCCAGCAGAAGAATTAAAAGATTAATAATTCCACCAGATTGGCCCATGAGCCACCGCCTTCTGGGCATAAGACTCTAGGCAAAGTTCATAACAGTATATTTCAAAATTACAAACGTTTTAGATAAACAAGTAGGCCAAGACCGAAATTAAAACAATTCAAAATCAAATTGGTGCAATGACATATATATATAGTCTATACACATGGCTTGGCGTGACCAGCCGATTGGTAGAACCGGGCCAGTTCTACCACCCGTCTAGGTGAAGTAAGGGCCGAAGTGGTGTGTTGGGCAAAGGGACACTGTTCCTGGACCCAGTGCCCTCAACCACCAGAATCCCGTCCTCCACCGACACAGGGGCGCAACCCACGGCAAGTGGGTTCGTGGACCAAATATCCCCCCGGGTCCACAACGGGGAGTTGAAGGGCGCTTAGCATTACCCAGCACCCACCACGAGGAGGTGGCCCTTCATGGGTGCCTACTCCCTTGTAATACAAACCAATAATAGCGATTTGAATCTATGATCGTCTGTTAAACAACTTTTATCCTAAGTTGAATAAAATTCTGAAATTTATATGTTTAATAAAATTCTGAGATTTAAATGTTCAATTGGCAAGGTAAAATCTTGAGGATTCGTACTTCTACTTTCACTTTATTTGATTTACGTTTTTGTTTAAAGTGAAATTCATCGGTATGTTTTCACTGCAAACAGACTATAGTGGTTAAAGCGTTGGCTCGTCACGCCGAAGACTCGGGTTCGAATCCCCACTTGGGTACAATGTGTGAAGCCCATTTCAGGTGTCCCCCGCCGTGATGTTGCTGGAATATTGCTAAAAGCAGCGTAAAACTAAACTCAGTCAGTCAGTCAGTCAACCCCTGAAGAGCCGTGTTAGAATTCATCTTCAATAACCCATGCTTGTCGTAACAGGCGACTAAAGGGATAGGGTTATCAGGCTCGTTGACTTGGATCGATGCTCATGCTGTTGATCACTGCATTGTATGGTCCAGACTCGATTATTTACAGGGCGCCGCCATGTAACTGGAATATTGCGGCGTAGAAATAAACGCACTCACTCACTATTCCTGGTCATGTGGAGCTTTTTTCCCGGAGAGGTGAAGGGATGTTGTTTGATCCCGGTCACGTCATACAAAAGGGACTCGTGAAGATCCGGGATAGAATAGGTCTTCAGCAGCCCATGCTTGCCACAAGAGGCGACTATGCTTGTCGTAAAAGGCGACTAACGGGATCGGGTGGTCAGGCTCGCTGACTTGGTTGACACATGTCATCGGTTCCCTATTGCGCAGATCGATGCTCATGCTGTTGATCACTGGATTGTCTGGTCCAGACTCGATTCTTTACAGACCGCCGCCATAAAGCTGGAATATTGCTGAGTGCGGCGTAAAGCTCAACTCACGCACTCACTCACTCACACAAAAGGACGTTAAAAGATGACACTTGTTGTTACCGTGCCTAGAGCTTGACATTAAGGGGGTGAACACAGGACTGACCAACCTCACCTCACCCCACCCCACCTCACCTCACCTCACCTCACCACAGCCAAGACCAGCCCACCTCACCTCACCTATTACATCTATTAACAACGCTGTTTATATTACATGTGAACGAGGCAGAGCTCGTACATTTCATTGATTTCTGGTGTTTTACTGTTATGTTGGGATTTGACAGCTCAGATCTGATTTAGAGAACTAGAGACGACATACTGAATATATCTTGGCCGGTCCCAGCAATAATATACACGTATCAATGACGTTTTGCACGTCTTATCTGATCTCAGAATTACAGGGGAGGGAATTTCGAGTGTAGATACCCTCCAGATGTCAGATGTATCGAGCCTTCAGTTTGCCTTGAATATGCCTTGTCGATTTGGTGAGTATTATATCATTGTTCATTTTTGTTCTAACATTAGTTATCTCCATTGGATATTCCAGATATACACGCGATTACTTATCGAAAAGTGAGAATCCTCTGTTTTGTATCCCTTGTGATGAAAACATCACGGTCAAGCAATTCCAGCTTGACGGTGTCGATTTTTCCATCACAGGGGATAAATATTTCACCGTTTCATCCAAGAAGAATCTTTCTGATACAAGTATTCATTTAATTTTTGGTTTTTAAAAAAGACATTGAGCTACTGCAATTTTGAGTGACATTTTCTACATATAATTCAAGATTTTTTGCATAACTGTATATGAAGTATTGTAAATTACTGTAACACCATTGTCCCATGTAGGCTGTGAGGTTATTGTATGTCCATGTACGTAGTTCCAAGGGTACTTTGCTTACCAGTTTTTAAGCATAAAGTATTCCTCGTTTATGCCAACTATATAGCCAACGACTGACGGGGGCGTATAAATCAAGCTATGGGTCCTGCACGTTGCAAAAGACAGTAAATCTGACGACCTTTTCTGAATCACTTTCAAACAAAGCTACATTTTCCCGGATGCGTTTTTCTTTTCTCATTGATGTAACAAGGCTATGGACACAACGACTTGAAACTTTCAACGTTGCGAAATAATAACCAGCGATGTGGCGCTGAGATATTTGCACAATATCAAGGATTCTCTTCATCGTTTCTGTTGACACCGGAGGCCTCTCCTGATTCGGCTCCCATTGGCAAATGGTAAGCTGTTGGCCACCTCTTAGAGGCGTCATGTACAAGTTCAAGTTCATTACTTATTTGTCAGCAGCACCAAGGTGATCCACTGCCTCCCATTGTTGTGGATATTTCTCGGTAGCATGTAATGTCATCAATAAAAGATTTCACTATTTCGTAATTACTTCAGTCTTAGGGACACAACTTATCAGTCTACTGTGTGTCTCGACAACACACTACTTCCTCATCACACACTGACACTCAGCTCAGATGTTCATAAATCGTTTCCATCTAACCATAGAGACGTGTAAAGCGAATATACCTAAAGAAGAGGCAGTAACATTCTTCTAGCTAATCAAATGTTGACGATGAAGGTTGTTTGAAGGGAGATAACCGCGGCAGGTTTATTTGTATCATTGGCCCGAATACCTTCACGTGACTTTGTAGTGGTTTTCTTTGTTTTAATTACGGTAACGTTTCATCATTATAGTTTGTTGTTATCCGTCGCCTTCAGCAGTACTACAGCTGTGTGACGACTTGCCTAAACCAGGTCCCACACTGATAATCGATGACGATGCATAATACAATCTGTAGACAGAGGACAGAATAACAAGTATACTTCCCATCAAAAGTTTAGACTCACTTGAAAAACTCACTATATGTTATGTATATAAAATATATAAATGGTTACATCAAAGATTGAGTTCTCCACTAACTTAGGGGAACCAACTGCAAACCTTATGCAGATGAATTTCACGAGGATCATGCATCAAATTATTGAAAAGCATGTGCAAGTATCCTGCATGTGAACAGCTGCGTTTTGGTGTAAGGTTTTGTTAAGAATTCGTCAATTTTCACTGATTTTTGTCATTAATTGAACTCATCAATTATCTTTTCAACGTTACGAATTTGGTTTACAATACATCAGTTGATGTGTAAACAGTAACTTTAAACAATATGGAATATTTTGCAAAATCTAGTTTAAAACAGCTGCCTGAAGCAAGTGGCTATATTAACACTAGTGAGTCTAACCTTTAGATGAGAAGTATAGTATATCACAGTTAGGGATTAAAACAAGCATGAAACTAAATTCAGAAGACAGATCACCAACCTGAGGACCACGAGGACTTACTTGTAGATTTAGCCACCACTTAAAATAACAAGCATACTGCAATTATAAGCTTGGCCTACCAAAATATACTTTGCATGTTCTAGGACTTAGGTACCCTCTTATGAGAACAATAATTCCCTGTGTGCAGTGTGTACTTAAACCCTTTTTGAGGTTAAAGCTCATTTGCTAGTTTATTCTACCGTTTATATATAAAAGAAAGTTATCACATTTTAGGTAATTGTATAAAAGATGAAAACGGGTTTGAACCCATGAAGTAAACATTCGCTAAAACGCAACATGGTCCGATAACAACGCAGCTGTCAGAAAACTCCGAAATGCTGTCCAAATGCACGTGCATGGTTGGGACATGAATATCCATGTTGGACAGAACAAACATGCAGTAACACCCCAAAAAACATCACGGATATGCCAGGACTTACGCAAGCGCAGCTAGACAGAGCGATCGGTATGGCCTATATGGGGCTTCACAACGTCATCTGCAGCTAGGTCACCATCTGTAAATTGGTAAACTGGTGCCAGTAAACTGGTCACACCTACGGCCGCTGAAGATCGGGAAGACCAAGAGCCACGCAGATCTACCTCCGGAACAGAGTCGTAACGGCGCCACAGTCCTTCGACGACTTCATATGGCTTGTAAACGAGCCTACCGCCCCTTTCGTGGAATGGCCTTGACCCGTCAAGACCGTCAACGATGACTGCATAGAGCCCATCCCCCCAGGTGAAGTAGGTGGAGTTGATGCAGGCAGAGGTGAGGCTGATGATGGAGTCGTTTGAGGGGCTGGTGTTTAGGGGTCGTTCAAGATTGTCGATTCGGTGGCGTAGTGCTAACAGGGCTTCTTCTCTCGGTACATCAGTGAAGAGGTCGGGCCTTCTGCAGCCAAATCCGCGATATAACTAATCCAGGCCCCATCGTCAGCTACGATATAGTCGACCTGTTCACTGTTCCAAATTAAAAATCAGCCTCACCGCCGCCTGTATGAACTCCACCTACTTACCCTGGGGTGATGAGTTCTATGAACAGATTCACAGACTCCCAATGGGCTCATCCCTATCCCCTATTCTAACCGAAATTTACATCACAGAACTAGAAGAGAAAGCACTACAAACTGCAACCGTCAAACCAACCTGCTGGTACCGGAAAGTGTATGATACTTTCGTCATCCTCCAACCTGATCATGATCCCACCCAGCTTCTCATCCATCTAAACAACCAACACCCCTGCATCAAATGTACGATGGAGTCAGAGCAGAACAAGAAATTACCTTTCCTTGACGTCCTTGTATCCCTCACATCCTCCAACCATCTCCAGACCACTGTGTACAGGAAACCTAGCCATTCGGATCAGTACATGCAGTACAACTCCAAGTATGCAGGATAATCAACACTTGAAGAGAGCCGTTGTAGAATTAAACAACTCTCCTGCCCAAATAGTCAACAGAACCATTGCTGCCACCCTGTCACCTCCCACCAAAAGACCCAAACCAGATTAAGCCTACATCACGATCTCTGTGCCCTACGTTTGGAAATCAATAGGACTTCACCAAACGCAAACTCACCGAAGCCATTCACATCAGACGCCAAAGGCCCAGCATCAATTGAGTTCAAGGATATATCATTCAAACCGCTGATGATGCACTCCTTCACCAAGCCAAATATGCTGACAAAAATATCTCCTCCTTTTTAAGTCACCCCCTTTCATTTGTACATTTCATGCTTCTATGCCTTTCCCCCTTTGTCACCGGATTAGCTATATCAGCAAAGTTGCTAGCTAATTATTTTATTTATCTTGTTCTGTTGTTTTCTTTGTTACACTTGTTCTTCATGGTAACATTCCTGCTTGACAACGATACCAGAATTTGTATCGAAACGTCGCACACTCGTAATAAAGAAGTTGTTATCCATAAAGTGTGTCTGTATCATCTGGTTATCTGTACCAAAATCATTAGCGGAAAGGTTCTGTCACGAGACTACATGAACATTCCAGCAGTCCAGTCGCTCGTCTGAAGAGCAGCCGCCTTGTCATTGCTGCCACTGAATTGGGTTCAGGATCCCTGGGTTAAAGTTATTGGAGGAGACCAAATATCACAGACCGACAGGGGAGCAAAATAAGAAGTTCACCTTTTGTTCTCAGGGATTATCGCGCTCCACTGATCTAGAACCTTTAAACAATAGGTGCGGGACAAGTGGGAAGACCCCGAGAAGCCCGCATCCACAGAGAACGAAACCAGGGTCAAGAGACTTACCATGTAAGACCCAGCTTTCCACAAGTGTCAAGTCTGTTATGCAATTTTTCTTATGCAGTTGGCCGTGCATTATAGCTACATGAAATGTTTACGGTATGGGATCAAAATGATGATACAGTGAACCATTATTACCTCGATATTTGTTGACGTATTGTTACATGATTGTAATTACTATGATATTAACCAACACATGCCACAAAGGTTTATACCTGTCTGTTTCTTATTGATCGAGTTCATTTTCTTGAGGGTGAGTTATAAAGGAAGGACAGCACTTGCATGATGTGCAGTGGTGCATAATGTATATATTGGGCAGAAAACACCATGAATTTGTAGACAAAACCAAAGGACTGAGTTTATCCCCCTTGAGTACTTCCATCCTGCTTCTGTCCTTCACGTTGAGACGACCAGCAACTGATAAAAGACTTGCGTAAATGAAGCAGTCATTTAGCCAGTTAAATACAACATGGATTCTACCGAATCCATTCATGAGCGAGTCGTACGCTTTATACGGTCAAGCCAGAGACCATATATCGGTTTATGGTCTCTGGTCAATCCAGCACAAGGAGAAGTAACGGTTGTATGTTTTGGCCTCTTCCAAAATGATTTGGTGTACATGAAATTGATCCAGGCGTCCCCAACATCCCTTCTTCGCTAAAGTCTGCTCTTTATAAAGTATATTGTTGGAAGAGTAGTAGGATGAGGAAGATCTTGAAGTGTATAGAACAACATTTTCTGTGCTGAGTGGAGTTTAATGGAGAATAATCACACAAGAGGGTGGATAATTTAAAGTAACCTTTATCTCATGTAGTTATGTTGCATGGTACATTGTTATGTCAGCATATTATTTTACATATACTATGTACATGTAATGGCATGACAAATATATTACGGTGAGGTTTTACATGACACGTGTTTTCTGCGTATTTGATTCAACAGTTTTGGACCCAAACTAATTTCATGCGAGTCACAGCTGATGCAATATTTATTTCAAGTAAGTTTATCTTGTCCAGTAAATATAATAACGATGTAATGCATCATATTACTTACAAATAATTACAGTATCACAACATAGGCTTTGACAGTCCTTGTTTGATTCTGAATTAGCATTTTCTAGACAAAATATTTTCATGACTCGCACACTTAGGATTAATACAAGGTGCCATTTCTATTTCTCAATGTCAATGTTAAACCCCGTATGTACACAATGGTAGTACCCTTGTAACTGATTTAGATAAGAAAACACTTGAAAGAACATTCTACAATCACTGTCATAGAATAATCATTGTTAAACAACAAAACAATCACAGCCGTGATAAAAATTTGGCCTTGCCACATAGAGTATCAAAGATGATGGAAAAAATGCAATGACACGGTAAAAATTTAAATGACACGATGAATTGTTTTCACAGTGCCCTAGTGGCGATCTGTTAATTATCTAGACCAGTCAACCCTGTGATTGACATCATGAGCACTGACTAGCATTACCTAAGTCAGCGAGTCTGACCACACGATTTCGTTATTCGCCTCTCCAGCCTTTGCTGTTTACATTTCACAACTTTTGAGGTACAACCCAGCGTGTTCTTTTTATGAGGATTTCAAAGAGTGCCATACACTGTACCACTTCTGCTCAGAAGTGGTTTGATCAAGGATACAACATTCAAGGCCTCAGTTTTATGGTAGACATGTGGAGGAAATTTCCAAATTTGATGCATCATTAGCAATAATTATGTCCGATGCAATTTTCTATTTTTGACTAATACGATGCGTTCCCGAATTATTTCAGGTGAAAAACTGACTAGACTTAGCATAAGTTTATAACGGGTGCCACTGATGGGGCAGGATACGCTCACCTTTTCGCGAACACCCGGTATCATCACAATGTCATAGTGATTCATAAACACATGCTCTGTCATTGTATCACATGTTGAAAATCACTGACTTGTCTGGTCCACACTCGATTTCTTTAAAACAACACCATACAGCTGTAATGCTGCTGAAACAAATATTTGCTCATGATATAGTCACATTTGTACAATTGACTCTGTTTTTAGCATAGATATCTTATGAAAGTGGATGAAAGCTTCATTCATTCAAGCCCCTGCACAAACACATATACATAGAGATCAATATACTGCCATGGATCCTATAAATTATATAAGCTGCCATAGCAGTGGGTGAACACAGTAAACAGAGCACAAACAGAAACTCCACTGCCACCGCCAGTATTTTGGCGTGCACTAGTACAGCACAGACATCGCTTATCATTGCCCCACCAATCAATCTCCAGCTATGGCTTCACGAATGTTTCCAGTCCGTGCCAGTATAAAATGCTGCACACAGCCAGGCATACAATATGACGACATATACTCACACAGGCATCCGTATCGATACCATCTTCTCCTCACGTTTACATACAGAATACAGCTTAGTTAAGTCAGTCCAGTGTTCAGAGGGTATTTGCCGCTGAATATACATTTCTTTTTCCATTTTGGTTGACAACACTTATGTCAGTTTTCCTGATTCGTATTAAAGTGTTTATAAAGTCATTGATGATGGCTGTCAACATGTTACAGATATCTACTGAGTGAGTGTCTGTTTTACGTCGCTTTTAACAATATTCCAACAATATCACGACGGGGGACCCCAGAAATGGGGCTCATACATTGTACCCATGTTGGGAATCGAACCCGGCTCTTCAGCGTGACGAACGAACGCTTTAACCTTTAGGCTACCCCGCCACCCCCATTTATTTAAAGGAGCCCGTTGTTGAGCAAGTATAGTATGACCAGAAATTATTGAGAATTTTAGGAATATGTTTAATTGGATTTCTAGTATAAACAACCTTGACCAGCTATCAAGTGCTTGGTTTCATTCAAGAGAGACAACTCCGTTAATCCCTTTTCATTAGTTTGTGGAGAGTTATCCCCCTTTGTTTACTTGCTAGCAGACAACATTTTCAGTGATCCTCAGTATGGATGATTTAGAGAAAAGGAAGTTGATTTTAGAGTATTATAACAAGGACATCAGATCAGCTAAAGTGATTTCAAGTAGAACAGGCATCCTTTTGTCCACTGTTTATATTGCAAATGGATATGGCATGGCGTAGGTAGGCCCAGAAAATTGACTGTCGGTGACAGGAGGCGGCTTGGTATTCTTCTTTCTAAACAGAAAGGAAGGAGTTTAGAAAACTTAAGGCTGGATATGATTGATAGAGGAAATGTGGCTGTCTGTAAGCAGACAATTAGAACTGAGCTGCATGCAATGGGTTGGCAGAAAAGTCGAGGAATTCCATCACCGATTATGAAACCTGAACAAAAGGAGCGATGGTTGTACTGGTGCTTACAGCATAGACAATTTAACTGGGACAATGTGATTTTCTCAGATGAAAGTTCTGTGTGGCTCTTTCCTAATACACTGAAATTCTGGACCAAACAAACTGAAAAAACCTTTGTATCAGCGCCCAAAGTACAGTCCGAAATTTAACGTGTGGGTAGGCATATCTGTGTTAGCGGCAACGCCCCTCTGTGTATTTGTAGGGAATATGAACAGTGATCGGTACACAGACATTAACTTCCATCTGCTCACGTGTTCTATAGAAATTGTTGGATTTGCCAGCAGGACAACGACCCAAAACATCGTTCAAAGCATTCACAGGCCTGGTTTCGGACCCAAAATATGACATTGTTAGATTGGCCAAGCTATAGCCCTGACATAAATCTAATAGAAAATGTTTACGGACTTATGAAGGAAAGTGTCAATAAGAAAAATCTGACAAATATTGCTGAAATGAAAGAGGGAGGTGGTCCGATATTGGGACAGCATGGACCACGACCATACTCTTTGATCAGTAGTATGCCCCACCGCATTGAAGCCTGCATTGCTGCCCATTGTGACTTGACAAAATACTAACTGTTCACCTGTCTTTGAATCTGGAGTTATGTTCTGCTACTATTCACATTTAATACGTGAGTAATGAGTGAAAAATGTTTTTTTACAATCTTTAAATTCTCAATAATTTCTGGTTGTACTGTAGATGTAACTTCAAGTATCGAATACCTTAAGTGACTGTTGTCTATGTACCTCTGAACCTTCTCTAGGAGTAATCCGATGGCTGATGATATCCCTTACTCAGTAGGAAATCCAAACCATCCTCTTAGTCGTCTGTGCTCCATACATCACTGGTGTTCTCTATGTCAGCTATTCCACGTGAGAGAAGATCCTCAACAATGTCTACACTGCCACTCAAACATACTTCATGTAAACTGTTTCTACCTAGATCATCCACTACCGAAAAGTTGCATCTTTGGTATCCAGTAGATCAACAACTTTGTTACTGCCCTTCTCTGCTGCACACATCACCGGTGTACTTCTATCCTCACTCCTGCTCTCTATATCCGGTATCCTTTGCTCACCAGCAGATCAAAAACTTTCTTACTGCCCTTTTCTGCTACATACATCATCGGTGTACGTCTATCCTGACCTCTGCTCTCAATGTCAGCAACCCCACGCGAGAGAAGATCCTTAACAATGTCTACATTTTCACTCAAACATGCAACATGTAGAATGTTTCTACCTAGATCATCCACAACCGACAACTTGCATCCTTTGCTCACCAGCAGATCAATAACTCGTTTACTGCCCTCTTGTGCTGCATACATCACCGGTGTACCTCCATCCTCACCTCTGCTCTCAATGTCAGCTATCCCACGTAAGAATAGATCCTCAACAAGGTCTACATTGTCACTCAAACATGCAACATGTAGAATGTTTCTACCTAGATCATCCACTACCGACAACTTGCATCCTTTGCTAACCAGCAGATCAAAAACTTTCTGATTGCCCTTCTCTGTTACATACATCATCGGTGTACGTCCATCCTGACCTTTGCTCTCAATGTCAGGTATCCCACGCGAGATAAGATACTTAACAAGGTCTACATTGTCACTCAAACATGCAACATGTAGAATGTTTCTACCTCGATCATCCACATCCGACAAGTTGCATCCTTCGCTCACCAGCAGATCAACAACTTTCTTATTGCCCTTTTTTGCTGCATACATCACTAGTGTTCTCCCCACCCTGTCTCTGCTCTCAATGTCAGCTATCCCACGTAAGAATAGATCCTCAACAAGGTCTACATTGTCACTCAAACATGCAACATGTAGAATGTTTCTACCTAGATCATCCACATCCGACAACTTGCATCCTTTGCTCACCAGCAGATCAATAACTCGTTTATTGCCCTCTTGTGCTGCATACATCACCGGTGTACCTCCATCCTCACCTCTGCTCTCAATGTCAGGTATCCCACGCGAGATAAGATACTTAACAAGGTCTACATTGTCACTCAAACATGCAACATGTTTCTACCTCGATCATCCACAACCGACAAGTTGCATCCTTTGCTCACCAGCAGATCAACAACTTTCTTATTGCCCTGCTCTGCTGCACATACTACAGGTGTTCTCCCCGTCTTGTCTTTGCTATTTATGTTAGTTATCCCATGAGAGAGAAGATACTCAGCAATATCTACATTGTCGCTCAAACATGCCACATGTCTTACCGTTATCTAATTCAACGGAGAGGTCACATTCCTCCTTGACCAAAAGGGCTAATAATTCCATATTTCCCTTGAAAGCAGCAATTAACACAGGCGTCCTTCAAGCTTTTTCTCTGGTATTAATGTCAACGGAACTGCTTGACAAGAGTTGTTTCACTATCAATACCTTTTCGTCCAAACAAGCCTGCATGAGCATGGAATTACGGTCATAAGAGATGAGCTTCATGTTCCCATCATGAACTTCCCATCTGGAGGTTATCTGAGGCAGCTGACCTTCAAATATAGAGTGTTTCATTATTTTTACATAAATGTGTATCTTTTTTCTAATAACGCCTTCTTGTTTTCAATATCAAACACGAGGAGGCCAGTGGTACATTAAAACAACATGGTAATAGATGTGATAGGATACATAATACAAACACGAGGAGGCTTCATGGATGACGGCTGCTTTCCCTTTGTCAGCTTCAGTTATGGTGATGGTGTTGTCTTTCTGTAGTTCAGCCATTTTGTAGTTCTTTCCAGTTCTATCATGTTGTTATAGCGTACCACTGGCAGTTTGTATGACGTCATCACACACGTGTGTGACCTTTTTGTGACCTAATCGATTTTGACAGTGAGTTTTGAACCCTTGAGCCCCTTCCCCCTTTTGGATGAGTTCCCTTCCGTAGGGCTTCACATGACCTTTGTTATGTGACCTCATTTTGGGTATAAAAATCAACTTAACTACTGTGAAAGTTGTGGCCAACTTACTGGAACAATGGGGTATCCTGAACCAGTACAGTAGAGCTTACATCATGGTACCTCCTTTTCTTCACATATATAAATCAGTAACTAGATACACGTATTATGTGTATTTTCCATGCACTGTATTCTTTGTAGGAAAATCAAGACGCTAAAATTGACCGCAAATGAGCCTTACTGTTGACCTTACCAAAATGTGGACCCCACGCTTTTAAACAATGTGTACAAGCGCTCCTACTCAGTGGAGAACAAGAAGCAGCCGGACTCCTGGGACGGAGGGATGGTGATGATAAGACAGAGTTACAGGATTCTCGCTGTCATCTTGATCTCGGTGAAAATGTGTTTGTGACAGCAAAGACATGGAAAGATGCAGTAAACATTCACATTCACAGGGAGTATAATGTGTACTCGAGTGGCAAGTCTTATCCTGACAAACGAGGCATTATGATAACTCTAAAGCACTGGTTGGAACTTTCCCGTGTGTTCAATCAGCTGAAGGAGGCTATGAAGTCTGGTCACTCAGGTTCTTATGCACATATTGGAGGGAACATCTATGCTACATTAGATTGCAATGGTGTGAATCTCAGACAGTGGGAAACGAATCTACAGATGGGAAAAGCCGTATCTACTGCAAAGAGTATCTTGTTGTCCCTTGACCAGTGGAAGAAACTGAGAGACTGTGTGCAGGTAATACCCGACTTTGTTCCTGAGCTGAAAGAGATGGTACCTTGAATGCTTCAGAACGATCATCATAATCAGATGGGGTACCTCATGTGTTCCTTCTGTAATCCTAGTGACTACAGTCACTGGGTGTAAGGCCATTCTTGGTTTAGACACTGTACTGTACGTGCGGACGTGTTACCACTGCTCTCACCTCTGGGATATCATGGATGTGTGTGGACATTACCAACTCGACAAGACTGTCGTTGCCGATTGCTGTGCAATCAAGACTGAATGGACTTCAATTTCTTTCAGTCTTGGCCAGTGCAGATGAAACAGAGTCCAAGTCAAATGGCCCAGGCAGGATTTGCGTACTTAATCAGAGTGGACATAGGTGTTTCCAGTGTGGTCTCGTTCTCAAGAACTTGGAAGTAGATGATGATCCCTGGGATGAACATGAAAAATAGTCTCCAGATTGGCCCTGGTGGGAATACCTCAGATAGACGTGACCCGCTGGGGTAGTCATGTGGATTTACATGTGTAACTAAGAGTGTGATGTAAAATATTGTATATTTGTGAAACTGTTATTGGTAATAAATCAATGGTAAGAGTATATCTGTATTGGTTGCCTATGTATAGTCTCTTGTCGATGTATAAATACAGGTTTATTCAGATACTAATCTCATTGAAATGCAAACCACAATATGAGTAAAAGTTTGCTTTCTAGAATTATGGCTAGGTACGTGTTGAAACACTACGAGTTTTTAAGGTTCATGTTAATGATTTTGGACGTTGAGGGGATTCGACAAGACGTCTTAAAAATGAACAGGGAACAGATTCTTGCTGTCAATGGTATTCTCAATAGGTTATTAAAGATTACCAGTGACTCGATATGAAAGACGGAAAATGATAGAAATAACTATCTAACAGTGTTACAAGGATACGTTCACCCCCTGTGGAGAGAGAGCATGTATGACGATCCTAGGAGTTCTGTTGGACCCAAGAAGCTATACCAAGCCGTGAAAGCTGAGTGTCAGTTATGATAGTGGATATCTGTATAAAAAGGACACAAAGGAAAACTTCATTGCTCGGTGGACCAATGACAATCACCCTTCACCTGAAACCGCTCCCGTTTTGGGTTTAAGGGTATAAAAGGGGGAAAGAAGTATACCTTGTGAACATTCATGAGGGTAGACGTCAAACATGAAAACATCATCATGAGTCAACAATATAAACTGTATGTCCCAGGCACAGGACTTGACCCGTTATTATATGTTGCAAGTCTAGGGTAAAATGAAACCGTATGATTTTGTCATGCAAGGAAAGACAGGGGACGATGTCAGTAGACAGAACGCTGGAACTCTAAGATCCTGAATGGCCAAAAGATTTGGGAAAAAAGAAAAGACACAGAACATGTCTTCTCAGGAACCCAAAATTACTTTTGTAACATAAGTCATGGTAATAACAATGACAGCATTAAATACTTCAAACTCAGTTTTAATGACTGGATGAATGTGTTTTTAAAAACCATAAACATTTTACACTATTACATCCAATCACAGCTGACACATATCTCTCTGTCTCTTCAGTTACGGTCCGGCTCAGCGAGCAAGCAATTTCTGCTTTAGTATTGTGGAACCTGTATAGACTGTGCCCTCCATTCACGCATGCAGTAATCATATACGTGCCCACATGGCGCATGAATTTTATTTGCTAACAGCTAAAATCGTTTATTGTTCACAGATATGAAAACTAAATACTCAGAACTTCTGAGTTGTTCCTTGTACCAAATCGCCAGGGCTTAAGAATGAAATCTGACAACAGCATAATCTATTTTAAACTGCCTAGGGATACCTCGCTCTGCAAAGGTTTGATTTAACAAAATGCACTCTGATATTTCACATCGAACAAGACTGGCTTTTGACCTAATAAACAGCATCTTTAACATGTAAATTCACCTAATATTCATATTGTAATATAATTCTTCGTTGATATACAAAAAAGATATGACGTCTGCACTGTGAACCCAACACTCGAGTCGGCAAATCAAATTCATACCACTCTTATTCATAAAATAATTGAATAATAATCACAGACCACTAAGGTCAACCTAAAGGTCACACACCTAGGAAGTAAGGGGACTCATCCAAAAGGGGGTGGGGCTTAAGGGTTCAAAACTCACCGTCAAAATCCATTAGGTCACAAAAAAGTCACACACTTGTGTGATGACGTCATAAAAACAAAATATCGGATTTTCTGCTCAACCCCTCTGTCTACAACACGTAAGCTAAGATTTGTTGACAACAATACGTGCCCCAACATAAACACGTACTGGGAACTAGATTACCTAACGCAGTCAACTGTGTGATCAGTAGAAAATTGTGACTACGTACATATTTGTGAAGTCATAGACATTCCACAAATATATATATATATATATATATTGTAATAACAACATAGCCGTTAAGACGCTGGTTGTTCAATGTTGTCTAACTAATGGATTTCTTTAAGGAACTGTGAATACTGTGAACATAGATGTCACGTGTGCTATCTCAGCGGAACAATCAGATATTATGTTATTTGCATGTTGTTGTCATTTATTGCTGTAGCAGGAACGTGCTATGATCAAACTGTATATTATGTTTATTATGTGAAAAAGTTCATACAATAAGAATCAACAGTTTACAAGTGTTATTATATATACTGAACTTCTTAAAAAAACGCATCACCAATAATTTGGCGAATCGTGGAGACTGCGGGGTAACTATGCAATACTTTTAGCACTTGTTATAAAACTTGTAACAAACATGGAAATAGATACTGTGATATTCTAGTTGGCTTTACCCTCCTTCGTCGACATGTTTTTGAAATGTGTGTATTTATCATGAATTATAACAATCTACGTTTTCTGCAGAAATTACGAATAATTCGTTGTCACTCTTTTTCTTACAATTTTCCTGAACCAGACAGTTCACGTCGCATCAGCGTTTCAGAAAAGATGAAACATTGTGTAATAGTCGATACACAACGTTTCGACAACGCATACATTGTGTACATGTATATGCTGTAGCGTTGTTAAATAACGTTATAAATAACGTTGTGACAACGTTGTGTCATGACGTTACCAACCTACAACATTCCCACTACGTTCTGAACACGCTGTGTGTTAGCTGTGTATGTGGCGGCTGTCTGTAAATAATAGACTCTGGACCAGACAATCCAGTGATCAACAACATGAGCATCGATCAGGGACACGATGACATGTGTCAACCAAGTCAACAGCCTGACCACCCGATCCCGCTAGTCGCCTCTTACGTCAAACATGGGTTACTGAAAAGAGTTACTGAAAAGAGTTTCCAAAGACCTAGGACGACAAATACGATTGCAATGGGTGTATGGGATATATGTACACGTATGCCTATATGTACGATGTGTGTGCGTATATATGTGAGTGTGTGTATGTTCGTGTAATGTCTGTATGTGTTTAAGTATATGTGTATATACATGTATATACTGTATATTAATACAAAACATACCCGTAAAAGGTCATTGCCATATGATAACACACTCAGAACTGAAGCGCTAAAGAGTCAGGAAGTAATAAAGGGCAGTGGTGACAATATACAGTTTTACTTTTGTCGGCTGTAGTTAACAAAAAGAACAGAGAATTCGCACAGTCCATGATCACTACAACATATATAAAATCGACAAAACCCTAACACATCGGCGTGACAAATCCGGAAAACACGAATAGTAAACTAATTACCGAGCCAATATCTGAGATTCAGGTATTAAAATGAAGGATTAAGCATACACCTCCAAACAGAAGCACCTTTATAGCCAGATGTGTACAATTCATAAGGTTCCACAGATGACATAAATGCAAGAGAAAATCTATACTGAACACACTAACACCATTGTTGCATGAACATCAAAGTTACTTAACCACGTTTAACGGTGAACGCATTTTGAATAAACATAGGCGATACCATACTAAAATCAACGAAAACATGCTGGAGAAGAAAATTTACAAAGTATTAACATGAAAGCTAATGAAAGCACCACAAGTAACGGTAGTCCAACGGAGATGAACGATATCAGCAAGGATATGGTTTAAAAACTAGGTTAAAGCATCGCGTACTTTCAAAGTGATATATGTATCTGTATTTGAGTAACTAAGTATCATCCATTGCTACTTTAGGTGTTATCTTCAGTTGGTGATATATACGTGACTACAGTTCTCGGATCATCAACAACGACATCCCTCATTAAGCGAGTGTATGACTGGGAACCACTCGCTGAACTGCTTGATGCGTCACCATCAGTGTTGTCTTCTGTAGCCTGTGCCCTTGGAAAGTAATCCGCCAACACAGGTAGTACAGGGTTACTGTCGTCATCTGCACTGCCATGTGGTCCAGGAAAGTAGTCGGCCAAAACAGGAAGTGCAGTATCACTGTTGTCTTCTTCCTCAGCCGGTCCTTGTTGTTGTCTTTGCTGTTGGGATACTTCCTCGTAATCTTCTTCCTCTGCCGGTCCTTTTTGCTGTCCTTGCCTCTGAGATACTACATCGTAATCATCTAAATCCAAGTACCGATGCACTGGGTAGTACTCTCCTGTTTCCAGTTGCCCTGATCTCTCTGTATGTATCGACTCATTTCTTTGGTGATCCCTGAAAATATACACATGAGTACTCTTAGTACTGCAACAAGTTACCATTGATCACTAATAAAAGGTATCACACAGGTTGTTTGGAAATAGTGTTTACATTCAGAAATTAATATGTTTGGAACTTGTGGTATTCCATACGTTTTAGTGCAAACTCCAGTCTGATTCATAATCCCAACATATTTGTCAAGTATGCAAGTAACTTTTTGTATGTAAGTTGTTTTTATCATTATCATATTGATAACAAATACATTTTGTCTGAGATACCATGACAGATTACGATCATAGTTCTAGAGTGCACATGAATTTGTCTTAGGAATGCTTAATACGAGATCTTATTCTACGATGTAACATCAATGTGATAAATTTAACATAGTGTTTTTTTAATAAATAGTTTTTATACCAACCTTTCTGTAGTTTGGCGACGACGACGATAATGAAACCCAAATATACAAACAATACCAACTATAAGAATTACACATCCTGTCGATAGTCCTAGTCCCAGAACAGGCACGGTGCATCCTGAAACATATCAATTATTATATATACATGTACAACTGTTTGTATACATGTACAAGTGTTTGTATACATGTACAACTGTTTGTATACATGTACAACTGTTTGTATACATGTATAACTGTTTGTATACATGAACAGCTGTTTGTATACATGTACAACTGTTTGTATACATGTACAGCTCTTCGCCTTCTCATACAGACTCGGGTGCCATGGAGCTGACGCCTGGTTATGTAGATATAAGTGTATGCCGTTCACAGAATAGTATTCAAACATTATTAATGCCACTACGTGTTTGTTTCAGATACAATATCTGTCCAGGACAATAATAGACATAACTATACAACACACTAATAGCAGCTTTCTCCTGGCTATACTATCTGCCCTTGTAGCCGAACAGCGTGTGGCTTTACATCTGAAAGTACTAGTGACTGTATATTCTCCTTCTACCACCAACACAAACCAGATAAAAGAACAAACATCAGTGTAAGTCCCCTGCGACACTTGCCGAGGCGTTTATTAAAACTGTACGCGGTACATCACATCACAGTGATGATTAACGCCTCACCGTCTTGTTCCACGCAAACATTCCTTCAAGCAGATTCATCTTCCTGCAAGGCAGTTTCTACGTTTGCACCCTAGAAGAAAAAAGTACGCATATTATCACTGTAGACATCAGATGCTACTGTAACATCTTCTCCACCTACAGGGTAGGTATGACAACACTGCAGCAGTGTTTCTCATTATCATCTCTTCTTGCAGCACCTAAGTGTCACAAATCAATATGTTCAGTACTGGTGTCGCAGCCGAGAATGAACTTACCGCGCTATGACGTCACATTTATAGACATATCTGACAGCGCCCTCTAGACCATGTATTACCTCCTTATATATCTGGTTTGTCAGTAAGAGAAATCAATTTCTATCTAATTCACCCAGCTCAAACGATAGAAATTTCATTTCTCCTTCTACCACCAACACAAACCAGATAAAGAACAAACATCAGTGTAAGTCCCCTGCGACACTTGCCGAGACAAAAGAAAGGGGAAGATTGAAATTATTTTATTTCAAGCAGTCACAATTAAAACCAAGAGACTTCGACACACTCAGTCTCGCAAAGCAAGTCATCCTTTACGTAGCCATCCTTGGCCTTTTCACTTTTCCAGCGACCATGTCGCTTAAACAGTCTGTCAGCTATGCCACTGTTGGCTGCTGCGGTAGCACCCCCCTGCCCTTAAACTATGCAGTCCATACTTGGAGATATCTGGGACCAGAGGAGTAAGTGCCTCCAAAAATAACTCTCGCAATCTTGTGTAAGATAGTGGCTTATCAACTTGCCTCAATCTATATCGGTCACTACACACCGAAATTGATCTAAATATATACTCATCTGAGTTATCGGAAATATCTGCTAATTTCAGATAACTTTTCAATGTACCACTGGACAAAATTCAGAACCTGTAGATGCTATGACAACCCATGCACCGTCGCGGTAAACATCTGTCTTGGACTTCTCCACAAAAATGGACATGTGGTGCTCATGAAATACAATGTCTGATCTACGTATATGCAGCAACTCTTCTGATCGCAAAAAAACACAATATGCAATAGCAACCATAGTAACAATTCTACTTTCCTTTAAACATGTTTTGCAACTGAATGCTTGGAACAAAGCTCTTACATGTTCACTTGTCACAGGAACTTTCTTGACAACTGACTTGGAAAGTCTTCGCCTGCCTGCTTCTAAAACATTTTTCACAAGGGTGTTGTCGGTGGGGCTAGGTATACCGACAATAACGTGAGCATATCGTATACTGTAAAATGCGGTCACTATAGGCGAAATGCTTGAACTGTTTTGTATAAGAGACAGCAAATACAATGCACAATAGAAAGGAGCGATAGGGATAACAACAGACAACCCATGCGACTTAGCCCAAACCTTAAAACGCTGAAAACCAGAAGCGTACGCTCTAGAAGTGGATGCTGCCCTTGCATCATCTAATAGATCTGCTAAAGACGACACCTCACTCCTAAGACTCGCAGGCAGCTTACTGATAGCATCATGGTACACACAATTGATAATACCTGAAACACAAGGAATAATATATGGATTAAATCATTCACTGTAATCAACATACAATGCTAACATGGGAAACCGCAGATCTACAACACCAAACAATCCACCACCACAACGACTAGGCACATATGCCTCTTTGACCACAGGAAGATGTAAGACATCTTTCACCTCCGATACGAACACATCATTCGGACAAAGTAATGGCCAAAAGCTAGCCGAGTACCACCTAGGAACAACCAGTGTTCCCTTAGCCTTACACCTACACATATGCTTCAATACCCTGGCTATAAGGTAGACAGGTGGAACAATCCCAGTTCATCTCACCGCTCCAATCGACAGTAAAAGTATCAACAGACTCACACCCTGGATTCCAGTAACGAGAATCAAAACGTCCGACTTTCTTATTATAGTGCGAAGCGAACCTATCA
Source organism: Haliotis rubra (assembly GCF_003918875.1). Lineage (NCBI taxonomy): Eukaryota > Metazoa > Mollusca > Gastropoda > Lepetellida > Haliotidae > Haliotis > Haliotis rubra. The sequence continues at coordinate 160,791 of NW_025765043.1, forward strand.
ATTGTATGGATACCCCATTTGGCATCAATCCATTCATACAACTCTTCAGATACACCCCAGTCATCCGTATCAATTATCTTACTGAGAAAATCAGACTTTTCATTCTCTTCACGGGGAATCCATTCCACCTCCAACTGCACGCTATGATGCAAACAAAGCTTGAAGATATCCATGGCTACTACTTGCAAATACGGTTTCATACTTCCCTTCTGGACAACCGTGACTACATTCTGGTTATCTGTAAACCATTTCACCGAGTGAGAACTTAGAAAAGTAAGAAAACTCTCGAGAACCATAGCTACAGCCTTCAACTCTCTCCACGTCGAACTCATCTTCATCTCCTCCTCTGACCACACTCCATGAGGCTCTCTACCTCCAAACTGAACACAGTAACCCCCGTACCCCGTGCTACTGGCATCACTGTACACGATCCGACTAGGGGAACTATCTGAACACAACGACCTCATGTTGTAGTTGCCAATATTAGAAACCCAAAACCGAAGCTGTTGGATGCTCTGCTGTGATAAATATATCTTGTCACCCCAAGACTGTGCATTCAAAATATCAAAAGAGATGGCTCTAGTCATCAACTGGCATACACTGCCAATAACTTGTTTCATTGCTACAATCTGACCCACAATTGAAGCTAATTTTCTGACTGGAACCCGGCCACCTGAACAAAATAACAAACTACTGATAGTGTCCTTCACCTTTTGTATCTTCCGGTCAGGCACAGACAGTGTGAACAGAGAAGTATCAACGCAAAAACCTGGCCACTCTAATTGCTGTGATGGAGACCATAAGGACTTTTCTGCTTTCGGAACAAAGCCTGATCTAATTAAATCACTCTTAACCTTATTAGCTACCACATCACACTTCGATTGTGAACTTTCAGACATGATACCGTCATCCAAAAATGTGACAATGCGAATACCTTCACGCCTCCACATCTTGACCAACTGTCGAGTAACTTTGGTAAATATGTAAGGGGCAGAAGTCAGTCCAAAAGGCAAAACTAAAAATTTATAATACTTTCTACCACATGGCCACTCCCAAGAAAATCCAAGGTAGTCCGTGTGCTCATGAAATATCTCCAAATGATGGTATGCAGAATGTATGTCAAATTTTTCAATCCAGTCATTGTCATTAATGTACATTAAAGCAGTTTTCCAATCTTCATACTTTACTGACAGTTTATACACATGCATATTGACAACTGACAAATCCAAAATTAGTCTTTTCTTTCCGGCGGCTTGAATGGAAACAGATAAAGGATTCACCACACATGGAGGTTCAATACATTCAACTATAAGATCTTTACGTAGCAAATCCGTGATAGCATCACAAACAAAATTGGAATGAGCAAAGGCAGATTTGTTATTTCTCAGTTCCATAGCTGGGGGCGTAGAGTAAAATGGAATCTTATATCCCGTTTCAATCACATCCAAAACAAAGTCAGTAGCACCGATTTCGCGCCAAAATTCACAGGACATTCTAAGACGCCCTCTTACTCTAATCTCAGCACAACCTTGCTCATATTCGTAGAAGTCATCAGTTAATAAGAAGCGTTCACAATTACCGTGTTTAGGCGTTGAGCTTTCTGTCTTCAACGACCCTGCTGTCTCGCTGAGGTCTCCCGGTGACAGACGGACAGTCTCTCCTCCAGTGTGTTGGGTCTCCGCATGCGAAGCACGTGCCTCGTCGCTGAGCACGAAAGAACTGCTGGGAAGGAGAAGACAGACTGCTAACGCCAGAGCACAGGGTAGACTGGGTGACAGTCGCTGATGGCCTGGAATAAGGTGCAAATCGGAAAGTTTTTCGATTTCTTTTCTCGAGCTTCTTAACGGCCCTGGTGTCCGCGCGTGAAATCCTCCTCTCATCGTCAGAGTTGTCAGCAAGAACGTTGGCTTCATATTCACGTACTGTTTCCCAGCCTCCCTCGGACGTATCAGCAATCCTGATGAGTTTGTTTCTCTTCTCAACTCTGTTGATCTCAGACTCCAAAAGCTCACTTAGATAATCGGCTTTTCCGTATTGTAAAGCAAATTTCATCTGCTTTAAACCGTCGATTGTATCTGAGTTAAAAGAATACTGAATTCTGTGTCCCTCGTGCTTCCACACAAAATCCTTTTCAGACTTTAACTTAGAAAGTTCTTGACACGTGCGAGCGTAGTTTTCATTGAGACCAGCAAACTTTGCTTCAACAGATCGGGAAATATCTGCTTTAGAAGCCTCAATCTTCTTTAAAATACTATCCAACTTTCCATTAATATCCGGCTGTTCAGACATGGTCAGAAAACAGAATACACGTGGAACAAAATGTGACAAATCAATATGTTCAGTACTGGTGTCGCAGCCGAGAATGAACTTACCGCGCTATGACGTCACATTTATAGACATATCTGACAGCGCCCTCTAGACCATGTATTACCTCCCCTTATATCTGGTTTGTCAGTAAAGAGAAATCAATTTCTATCTAATTCACCCAGCTCAAACGATAGAAATTTCATTTTCAATATGTATTGAGCAGGGAACGCAATTCTAGACACAGACATTTTCACCACACATGGAAATTGCTAGCTGAAGCACACACATTACTATTATATTCGTTTATATTTCCTGAAATAACAACATGCATATAAGAATCGATAATAGGTTTACATTTGCATTTCAATTAAATTTAAATATCAAATCACAGTTGAATGCATGTTTTTCTTTTCGAGGATTAATCTCAAATGGGGACAGGGTACAATTTTACAGTAGTGAGGAAAACCTGTTTGGAGGTTGACAAGAGAAGTTTTGTTTCCGGCTTTCTCATATTAAATATAACACATCGCAGCCTGTCCCAGTTCACAGTGACACGGCAGACGCGTAGTTTACAATGTCGAAAATGTCGATAACACCTGCAGCAGCTCTTTGTCCACAGCTATACAGTGGTGACTGAATATCCATATATATGAATGCCAGTTGCCGTGTGCGTTCTCCACAATTCTCTGCTTTATCGACTCAGTGGTTATGCCATCACAACCTTGATATGGGGCGTTGGCGCGTGACAATTGAACAGAATGGTGATGTGTAACTCACAGTCTAACTATTGTTAGATGTTAACGCTTTTTAACTCAATCGAAAGGACTCCTGCTAATATCTTTATTGATCATTTCTCCACACAGAAGGATTAGTCGACAGTGACAGTTCACTTTCAAATATGCAATGTGCACATGTGTTTGGTGTTTGTCTTAGGTTAACCACTGACACTGCGGGATCCATGTTCTCATCAAATACCGCATCGGTAGGGGAAATAGGTACTTGTCGGCGCGTGGAGCAGGCTTAGAATGTTGTTTACAGAAAGGTGATGGGTAACGTACTGTCTAACTATTATGTTAGATCTTTACGCATTCTAAATCAATCGAAAGGATTCGGACTAATGCCAATATTGATCTGTCCTTACACAGAATTATTCAACCGTTGCGTAGACAGTGACAAACCATTTGCAATATGCAATGTGCACAGGGGTTTTAGGGTTTGTCTTAGGTTAACCACTGACAGCTCATGGAAGTATCCAGCGGGGTCGATCATCAATACTTTGTTATAATTAGTCTGAGAATTAATTTGTCAACATGCGGTGTGTGCACGTGATACTTATCATTGACGTAGTTTCATAGGGGGTCATAATGTCCATGTATGTCGTGTTGAACATAATGTTGGTCTGTGTACCTCAATGGTGATTGTGCTGAACTGTGACACTACTATGAACTGTAGAACTGTAATCAACGTAATGTCCATGTATGTCGTGTTGAACATAATGTTGGTCTGTGTACCTCAATGGTGATTGTGCTGAACTGTGACACTACTATGAACTGTAGAACTGTAATCAACGTAATGTCCATGTATGTCGTGTTGAACATAATGTTGGTCTGTGTACCTCAATGGTGATTGTGCTGAACTGTGACACTACTATGAACTGTAGAACTGTAATCAACATAATGTCCATGTATGTCGTGTTGAACATAATGTTAGATTTCTGCCGGCTACACGAACCAGGGTTGAGATGTTTAGAGGTCGACTGTCCTCACAGACCATTCGAAATCGGTTGCGGGCTGCCAATCTCCATTCTCGACGTCCATATCGTGGGCCAATATTGACGCCGTTTCATCAACGTCAACGTCTGCTGTGGGCCCAACGTCACCTCCGATGGACCCAGAGAGACTGGAATCGAGTCGGATTTAGCGATGAATCCAGGTTTACCCTCAGATTCTGGATACGACGTCATGAACGGTATGCCCAATGTTGTGTACAGGAAGTCGACAGATTCGGGGGCGGAAGTTGCATGGTGTGGGGTGCTTTCTGTGGGAACAACCGTTCCCGACTGCTGGTCATCCGTGGAAACCTCACAGCTGCTGCTTACCGCGACCAGGTGCTCACCCCTGAACTCGTTCCCTTCATGGTGGCTTATGGCCCAGGTCTACAGTTCCAGCAGGATAATGCTCGGCCGCATACCGCGATGTTGACACGAAATTTCCTTCAAAACGCTGGAATCAACGTCATGGACTGGACATCGAGGTCCCCTGACCTTAATCCAATAGAGCACGTTTGGGAGAAGGGAGAAGGCTTCGTGGTCTTAGGAACCAACCTCAGAATTTGCAGGAACTTGGCGCTGCCTTGCAAGAGCAATGGCGCAGAATCCCGAACCACGTGTTCACAAGCATCAGGCAGTCGATGAGGAGAAGGTGTTTGGCAGTGGTGAATGCGCGGGGCGGCCATACACGATATTGAACTGAGAAATTTCGCATTTTTATTCTTGTGACTTGACATTCTGTATACCAATGGAACTGACTATGGCACTGTCAGTGTATCGAGTACATCACACAGATCTCAGCAATGAAATAATAACAATTTAACCATCTTACCATCTCTTGTTCCTTTATAGTGCCCTGAAGAAAGAATGTGAAGTTTCTTTTTTGACTCAGTATATATATATATAAAAACATGTCTACCAGTCGTTGTCAAGTTGTGATGATAGGTACTTAATGTGGGTGTTTATGTAACATGGAAGTCAGTCACGTCTGGTGAATGCAGTGACACCATTTCTATTTTGATTTTGAAAGCAGAACCATATGTTTGTAAATAGTATCAACAGGGCACTCAAAGGATCCTCTGTAAACTCAACTGACACCTTTCACACCAATGAGTGACTAAGGTGGGTTTTTTATGGAATACGAATGTGTACATATGTTATACTTAGCTGTACATAACCAACACATACATACAAAACATTTAAGTGACTTGCATAAGGTATTTGCTCACATAAGACTTAGTGAGTGAATAAGTAACTATTGCATAAAGGTACGTCAGCAGTATCACATGCATTTCCGGCTTATGTTGTAACAATATTTGATGAAACGGTTATTTATGTATGATTACATCAAAAGTGTGATACTTATCATTCATTATGTAATGCCTACTGGTGGAACTATGGAAACATAAACGACTCACTGCCCTATGTATGTAGAATATGTATGTATAATATATAGTCAAACGAGAGACAGATGCGTGACAACTAAATATGTGATCACACACGAAACAAGACCACCCTTTCCGTTGGATTACGAGTGGAGTATGTGCATGCTATGGGAAGATTTTCATGTGTTTTTGTCAACATTGAATGACTGACTGACTGACTGAGTTTAGTTTTACGCCGCTTTTAGCAATATTCCAGCAATATCACGGCGGGGGGACACCAGAAATGGGCTGAACACATTGTGCCCATGTGGGGAATCGAACCCGGGTCTTCGGCGTGACGAGCCAATGCTTTAACCACTAGGCTACCCCACCGCCCCTGTCAACATTGACAAAACATTTGATCAAAACATTGGGATTGAAACTTGATTTTAGGAACTGTTGTTATGTACATCTAATTGTCTGTGGCTCTCAAGGTGAGACCCTGTACATACAACACCATATATCACTTATACTGACACACGTTGAATGTACATTGTAGGTAGTGTATGCATGGTTCATGATAAAAACACATTACCTCCTCATATACTCCTGATATAGTCAGAATTGTACAATCAACTCTGCTTTTTTGCCCGTTAAGGTCCAGGCTAGAATGAACCTTCAGTAACCCATGCTTGTCGTAAGAGGCGACTAACGGGATCGGGTGGTCAGGCTCGCTGACTTGGTTGACACGAGAGCTGTGTATCGTGGCCTACGTGGCGAGACGATATATCCCAATACCAGTTTAATGAGACGAGACGATATATCATGAAAGTATTGGCAAGGAACCTGCGAGACAATTATCATCACGATACAATGGTGGCGATACGATACGTATCCCGATACTTTACAATTTCTAATAACAGAACAGGTATGATAGATAAAATGACCAAAACTTTATACAGCAGAACTTGTGTTACATTCACACACACTTCAGAAGCTGTTATTCTGATAAAATTTCAGCATTGAATGGTTAAGAAAGTACAATCAAACATATTCAGTATACCTTGATCTGCTATAGGTAAATCTGAAATTGAAGTTTCCTTTGAGAAGTTATATTTCCACACCAATGCTTTCACAAACAATTCAATGTAATTTATATCAGAATTCAAAATCACTGAAAAAATCCCCTCTTAAGTCTGCTTTCTAATGTTTATCTTATTTTGTTCTCTCTCTTAAAAAAAGATCATTCATAGTTGTTAAAAAATGGTGTTATTTGTCAGACAACTAAAACAAGATGAATATTCTACAGTTCACAGAGTTTGAAAAATGTTCACACTCTTTCACTTACACCCCAATTCTTTTGTTCATGTAACAAAGATAACAGACACGAACAAATTCCTATTTTAGTTTTCTTAGTAAACTATGCAAGTAGTATCGAGATATATCATCTCTTGTGGCGATACATCGATGTATCATGGACCCCCGCGACATAATATCCTGATATACTGTATTGCCTAAATATCATTTGTATCGATGCACTCGTATCGCGTAGCTGACGTTGCAAACATCGATACTATCGATGAATCGTTACACCACTAGTTGACACATGTCATCGGTTCCATATTGCGCAGATCGATACTCTGCTGTTGATCACAGGATTGTTTGGTCCAGAGTCGATTATTTACAGACCGACGCCATATAGCTGGAATATTGCTGAATGCGGCGTAAAACTCAACTCACTCACTTTTGCAGACACTTGTTATCGATGTTGAAAGGGTTTTGTCGCTTCTATTTAAGACTCCAGGGACGGTGGGGTAGCCTAATGAATACGGCGATCTATCGTCATGCTGAAGACCCGTGTTCGATTCTTCACATGGGTGCAATGAGTGAAGCCCATTTCTGATGTGATATTGCTGGAATATTGATAAAGGAGGCGTGAAACTAAATTCATTCACTTTATGACTCCATTTCAATGCATGATAAACTAACTCGTTCTATAGACCATTCTTAGCCAATATGCATGACCTCGAGGTCAAATCGAAAGCGAGGCTTATATAGGTTGACCCAACGTTGAAAATGGCGACCTCGAAAAGGAAAGATTACTGCTGTGTGCCTTTGCGTTGGAGTGATGCCCGTAAGGATTTTACAGTATCTTTTCACCATATTCCCAAGAATAAGATCATAAGAAGGCAGTGGTTGACGAAAATACGGAGAGATCCTGGAAAATGATTCATAGTAAGTACAAAATAATTACGGCACATGGCATAGTCTAGATCTGCCGTGAAATGTACAACTGTTCACTATGCAAGGTTTTAATATTTAGGACACATGTTCAATGTGAATGTCACACACACAGACACATTTAAACCTTCCACACACACAATTGACCCCTCCCCCTGCCTCCCAAAACAAACTGGGAGACACCCCAACCCCCACAAACACCGCACCTAAAATCATCATCACACCCCCTAGTCATAAATTTTAACGGTCCATTATATTATTTGTTTTAAAGCATATGGACATATGGAGACACTCTTGTCATGATGGCAAGGGAATTTTATTTGCAAATATTCTGTGTCAGTGAAATTTGATTGGCTCCAAATCAAAGTAACATTTCAAGTACATTTATATGCAGGACACACACATGCTGTTAAAAAATCTTAAATATGTACTTTCAAAATTACTGCATGCTGACCAGTACTTCAGGGATACAGGACATATTACTGGACAATCTAATTACAACAACTGACACATATTTAGTGTTTAAATATCCATTTCAGATGCTGCAAATTAAGAGTCAGAGAGCATATGTCTACAGCTCAGGAACCTCCCATAAGCAATCTACCACAGTCACCATCTCAGATACAGTAAGAATGTCAGACCGTATTAAGTTGATTTTGCCAACTGACATGGTTTGCCATTCATGTCAGACTAATCTAAAAAAGATATTTCTATCAACATAAATATTGCACCAAATATATTTTCATTTTGCATCCTCTGAAAATTTTATTGTTTTTCATCAGTGTTACAGTTGAAAGCTATTGTGAATGTGTCTATTGTTATTGGACTTTTAAGACACCATTTCAAAATAACATTTTATTAACTGCACTCCAGGTGATCGTTATTTATTTAGGTTAATTGTTTGCTGTAGTGTGAATCCTGTTATGCTAACCTGATAATATGTTCTCCTTAAAAAGGTCTTCAGTTACAGTGGTACAGAATAAATGCACAAGGTCTACAATAAATCAATGTTATGGTATAGTAACACAGTATTGAAAAGTGTTTCAAATATTCCATATGCAGGTACCATAAGTCCATTTCGGTAAAATACCTCCAAATCAGTCACGAAAGAAAAAGAATCATCCAGTTTTGTCTTGCACATTGTGTCCCACTCATGCTGATTGAATGAAATAGTTTCTACATGATGATGTGGCGATTCGTTTTTCCTCTGCGATTGTAACATGCAGCTACGCGCACATCGCCATCACCAGTAGTCCTGTACAACTGAAAATAAATGCGTGAATAGATACCCTATATCTATAAAACAGAGTCGATAGGACAAAACATTTCAATAGAAACAATACCAAACAAATAATTTCATCACATGAATAATACAATTTTGTTTGGTCCAGATCCACTCGAGGAGAGCTATCTTGATCTACATATTACTTATAATCTCGATTATACAGCTCAAGAATTAACAACACTACTCCCATGTGGAAGCGGATGATTTGAATCCATGTCAGGAAATACGTTTAGTCTTTTGCTTTGTTCATATGTTGATAAAGTAAACGTGATTGGCTCCCCTTGGTAATATTTCCACTATTGTGACTTTAGAGTAGCTTCCCTTCATAAATGCTGCGCAACATGGTAAACGTAACCTAGATATCTAGGTCATATATGACTTATCGTGATGTGTCGTGAAGTACAGTAATTATTCACCCTTCAATCCGTGGATACGCTACAGAAACATTTGTGTAGCCCTTTCCCATTTCTCTGCGATTTCCCTGAACTACATGACAGTTTCGTAATGTACCGTTCAAGGGAAATTTGAAACCAGGAAGTAAACATTGAGATTGGTCGCCATTACGCGATTGTGTCCTTGCCACGTTTAGCCTCGTTTTGGTACAGATATGAATATTCATGAGGCCTCATTAAGAATGGTCTATTAAAGTGTAGGTCATGGAGCACCGGGCATGTTACCCTGTCACTATAAGTGTCCTTGACAGGTTTATATTATCATCATTATTTTATAGCCATGCGTTATGTGCTGTATCGGACCATTTAATTCCGACAGAACTAGATTATAGGGTTCCTCTTGATAAAGGTTTGTGAACGTCATGCAACATTATACGTATTTCAACTTAGGATTATTGTACCAGTTCATCTGTCCGCTATTAATTTCACCACACATGTTGTGTTAATGGTGATTGTAAATTGATTTTCATTTCCACGAAGCAAGGTTTATCTCATGACGTGAGTTGAATTTGTGAATTAATTGTTAACGTTCATAATTAAGTATCATGTTGCTTATAATATTCTGTAAGTTTGGAATGTACAGATAGTTGTGTTGCTTATAATATTCTGTAAGTTTAGAATGTACAGATAGTTGTGTTGCATAGTGAATTATCAAATGCAGCGGCACCTATGTATAAATCTCACCATTGAAGTTTTGTACAGTCGGTAGCCGTTAAAGTATGTATTACGTTGTAGTAACAATCATGTGTTCAGATGGCTATTAGCATAATCACTTGTCTTTGTGTTGAATGACGGTTATTATTCTACGTGAATTGCAGTGTTGTAATCAGTCTGTAAAGTGTAATCATTCTGAACATGTAATACTCTGTTGAATGATTAGTACATCATAGATCCACTGCAATTTGCATATCAAGCGAGGCGAGGAGTAGAGGACGCTACGACAACACTGTTGAACGCAATGTATACGCACACCGATACGCCAAAGTCGTATGTACGGGTTATGTTTGTGGACTTTAGTTCCGCATTCAACACGATTCAACCTCACCTCAGAAACTGTGTGAAATGGATGTGCATCGTAACACGATTCTGTGAATAAAAGACTTTCTGGTAAATAGAACTCAGTGTGTGAGGGTAAACGGAACAATATCTTCCCATCAAACCATCAGTACCGGTGCGCCACAAGGTTGTGTGTTATCTCCAGTTTTATTCACATTATATACCAATGACTGCAATAGCACAGAAAATGGGACACTGTTAGTTAAATTTGCTGATGATGCTGCTATCGCTGGACTCATCACTAACTGTGATGAAACTTGTTACCGTCGTGCAATATCAAATTTCTCTGACTGGTGTGACGGTAACTTTCTTGTCCGGAATACTAAAAAGACAAAAGAAATGATAACAGATTTCCGGACTAAGAAGGAAGACTTACTGCCTGTGACTATTCATGACGGTGATATAGAAATCGTGTCAGAATATAAGTATTTGGGAACTGTTATAGACAATAAGCTCAACTGGAACAAGAATACGGACAGAATCTATGCTAAGTGCCAACAACGCCTGTACTTCCTGAGAAACTTAGATCATTCAATGTTAGCACTCCCACGCTTGTTTTATTCTACAAAACATTTATCCAAAGTGTTCTTTGTTTTTCCATTGAAGCGTGGTCGGGGGCTCTGACAATAAAACAAAGAAACAAATTCTCCAAAACAATAACCCAAGCAGACAAAATTTCAGGTACATCCTTCGAGGACATCACATGTCTAGGTCAGCCGCAAGTCAGAAATCTAGCACTCAAAATTTGTACAGATTCGAACCACTTTCTTCATCCCGAATATAAACTTCTTCCTTCAGGCCGCCGCTATCAAACTCCCCGCCTCAGGACAAAGAGAGCAACCGACTCATTTATCCCATACAGTATTGTTATTTTAAACAAACAGAAGTAGTTTTATTTATTCTTAGCATTCTACTGTGTTTTATGTATCTGTTCTGTATCCAGTGCTAGTCTTAAAGTGTTATACATTGTAGTTTATTTATTTATTTATTTTTATGTCCAGTTTTTATCCTTCCCATTTACATTCGTTTAATCTTAAACAACAACATTTGGTCATGTTATAACGTACTTAAAATCATTTTAACCACTGTTGATTGCTCAGTGTGATCTATGAGAGCTCCTCAGATCGTGTGACTGATGTTGTTCGTGTTGTAATGTGTATATAATGGATATATGTATTTATTGTAAATCCAGCGTCCATAACGCAAGACAAATTCCCTTCTTGGGCAATAAAGTATTATTATTATTATTATTATTATTATTATTATTATTATGTTTTACAGATTAGAGATAGTATGCAGCAGAGAGGGTTTGGGTGATCCTGGCACAGTCAGGCTGGTAAGGCTCATCATCAGCTCAGGGCCCTCGCCCCCTCTACACGCAGCTCAGACAGCGAAAGGGACTACTCCCAGGAAACGCTGCCTAGTCGAACCCACCAAGAACTTTCCGGAGAATATGAAGGCTCCCCATCACTGCAGCCCTTTGTATATGGGCCTATTCCACAGAAGTTTGAAAGCATCATTTTCCATGACGCCCTGGACATGTTCAGGGTCGTACCATGGATGGACCTCGTGGTCAAAGCCACAGGCATGTCGGAGACGGTAGTAAAAGCAACGAGCCATGCCATCATGTTGTTTAAGATATGATGTTTGTGCCAAGGAAGGGCATCCACTGACAAGGTGTCGGACAGTCTCCGTGAATTCATTGCAAAGTCGACATTTCATATTGATCTTTTCTTTAAGAATCACATTTAGGCGATTGCGAGTGGGAAGTGACTGGTCCTAAGCAGCAAAAAGGAAGCCCTTAGTTTCACATTTAAGACCAGCCGAGTTCATCCAGGCGAAGGAGTCGGTGGGATTGCTATTCTGTTCAACACACTGCATGTACACACGATGCAATGGCTTCTCAGAAAGCGTCTCCGCAAAAGACCGACTCTGGGCAGACTTAGTGAAGGACTTCACCTGGTTTACTCCCATCACTGTACCGTCAAGCAGTACATCGCCATCAACAAAATCATCCTGAAATCTCAGATTGTGTCCAACAACCTTGGCACGCTTAAAATAGCTGTGGAATTCCTTGCTTTCATCATGAGTCTTCACATGCATCACTAGAGGATCATCCGATAAATAAATATATGCAAAAGTACACAATAAAATTCTATCATGAAGAGCCTCCACATTAATCAAACCCCGACCACCAGAATTGATTGGCATATATAAACGGTTAAGAGAGGAACGAGGGTGGTGGGCTCTGTTATCAGACATGATCCTTCTGGTAAGGCGGTCAAGACTCTGGATGTCTTGTTTCGTCCAGTCAACTGCTCCAAAGGAATAGGAGAGGACTGGCACAGCAAAAGTATTGGTGGCTTTTACCTTGTTTGGAGCATTTAGCTCTGAGCTCCAGATTTTCTTTAAACGAGATTTGTACTCGGCCCGAAGTTTTTCTTGAATTTGGGCATTCTGGAGCTTGTCTCGAACTTGCATTCCAAGATAGGTGTAGGCCTGATCTTCCACAAGATGCTCAATAACTCCTCCCCCGTGTAACCTGACCGACCCATCATTAACTACCTTGCCACGTTTCAAGTGAAGAGTATTACATTTGTCGAGTCCAAATGTCATGACAATATCATTAGAAAAGGACTCGACAAGGAGAACCTGTTCTTTCAAATTGGAATCTCCTTTGGCAAGGCGCTCGAATGTCATCCATGTAAAGGAGATGAGTAAGAGGTGTTGGGGATCTGTGCTGATAATTATTATTATTATGTTTTACAGATTAAAGATAGTATGCAGCAGAGAGGGTTCGGGTATTATTATTTATTATTATTATTATTATTATTATTATTATTATTATTATTATTATTATTATTATTATTATTATATCAAATGTATTGATATTTGTACAGTGTCCGGGACCAGTGTGATCTTCCATCCTGTAAGGGGAGTGCCTGTGTGGCCTGTGTGGACCAGTACGGCCCGTTAAGGGGAGATCCTTAACGGGCCGTACTGGTCCACACAGGCCACACAGGCCACACAGGCACTCCCCTTACAGGGCCGTTCTGGTCCGCACTGGCCACACAAGTCACACAGGAGCTCCCCTTTCCGAGGTTGTACTGGTCCACACACATCAGACAGGCCACAAAGGAACTCCCCCTTCCAGGGCCGTACTGGTCCACACAGGCCACACAGGCCACACAGGAGTTCCACCTTACAATGCCGTACACGTCCACAGAGGCCATACAGGCCAAAAAGGAGCTCTCCATTACAGGGCCGTACTGGTCATCACAGGCCACAAAGGCCACACAGGAGTTCCCCCTTACAGGGCCGTACTGGTCATCACAGGCCACACAGGCCACACAGGAGTTCCCCCGTACAGGGCCGTACTGGTCATCACAGGCTACACAGGCCACAAAGGAGCTCTCCATTACAGGGCCGTACTGGTCATCACAGGCCACAAAGGCCACACAGGAGTTCCCCCTTACAGGGCCGTACTGGTCATCACAGGCCACACAGGCCACACAGGAGTTCCCCCGTACAGGGCCGTACTGGTCATCACAGGCTACACAGGCCACAAAGGAGCTCTCCATTACAGGGCCGTACTGGCCAACACAGGCCACACAGGAGCTCCCCCTTACAGGGCCGTACTGGTCATCACAAGCCTCACTAAGACTCCCCCTTACAGGGCCGTACTGGTTCATACAGGCCACACAGGAGCTCCCCCTTACAGGGCCGTACTGGTCCACACAGGTCACACAAAGTCCCCCTTACAGGGCCGCTTTGGTCCATACAGGCCACACAGGAACTCTCCCTTACAGGGCCGTACTTGTCCATACAGGCCACACAGGAATTCCACCTTACGGGGCCGTACTGGTCATCACAAGCCACACAGAAATTCCCCCTTACAGGGCTATAGTGGTCCGCAAAGGCCACACAGGAAATCTCCCTTACAGGGTCGTACTGATTCCTACAGGCCAACACAGGCCACACAGGAACTCCCCCTTACAGAACTGCTCTTGTCCATACAGGTCACACAGGTACTCCCCCTTACAGGGCCGTACTGGTCAACACAGGCTACACATGAACTCTTCCTTACAGGGCCGTACTGGTTCATACAGGCCACACAGGAATTCCCCCTTACAGGGTCGTACTGGTCATCAAGGGCCACACAGGAACTCCCCCTTACAGGACCGCTCTTGTCCATACAGGCCACACAGGAACTCCCCCTTACAGGGCCGTACTTGCCAACACAGGCCACACAGGAGCTCTCCCGTACAGGGACGTACTGGTTCATACAGGCCACACAGGGCCCCCCTCCCCTTACAGGGCCGTACTGGTCCCCACAGGCCACACAAAGTCCCCCTTACAGGGCCGCTCTGGTCCATACAGTCCACACAGGAACTCAACCTTACAGTGCCGTACTGGCCATCACAAGCCACACAGAAATTCCCCCTTACAGGGCCGTACTGGTCCGCACGGGCCACACAGGAACTCCCATTACAGGGCCGTACTGATTCCTACGGGCCACACATGAACTCCCCCTTACAGGGCCGTACTGGTCATCACAGGCCACACAGGAACTCTCCCTTACAGGGCCGCTCTTGTCCATACAGGCCACACAGGAACTCCCCCTTACAGGGCCGCTCTTGTCCATACAGGCCACACAGGAATTCCCCCTTACAGGGCCGCTCTGGTCATCACAAGCCACACAGGAACTCCCCCTTACAGGACCGCTCTTGTCCATACAGGCCACACAGGTACTCACCCTTACAGGGCCGTACTGGTCAACACAGGCTACACATCAACTCTTCCTCACAGGGCCGTACTGTTTCATACAGGCCACACAGGAATGCCCCCTTACAGGGCCGCTCTGGTCCATACAGGCCACACAGGAGCTCCCCCTTACAGAACTGCTCTTGTCCATACAGGTCACACAGGTACTCCCCCTTACAGGGCCGTACTGGTCAACACAGGCTACACATGAACTCTTCCTTACAGGGCCGTACTGGTTCATACAGGCCACACAGGAGTTCCCCCTTACAGGGTCGTACTGGTCATCAAGGGCCACACAGGAACTCCCCCTTACAGGACCGCTCTTGTCCATACAGGCCACACAGGAACTCCCCCTTACAGGGCCGTACTTGCCAACACAGGCCACACAGGAGCTCTCCCGTACAGGGACGTACTGGTTCATACAGGCCACACAGGGCCCCCCCCCCTTACAGGGCCATACTGGTCCCCACAGGCCACACAAAGTCCCCCTTACAGGGCCGCTCTGGTCCATACAGTCCACACAGGAACTCAACCTTACAGTGCCGTACTGGCCATCACAAGCCACACAGAAATTCCCCCTAACAGGGCCGTACTGGTCCGCACGGGCCACACAGGAACTCCCCATTACAGGGCCGTACTGATTCCTACGGGCCACACATGAACTCCCCCTTACAGGGCCGTACTGGTCATCACAGGCCACACAGGAACTCTCCCTTACAGGGCCGCTCTTGTCCATACAGGCCACACAGGAACTCCCCCTTACAGGGCCGCTCTTGTCCATACAGGCCACACAGGAATTCCCCCTTACAGGGCCGCTCTGGTCATCACAAGCCACACAGGAACTCCCCCTTACAGGACCGCTCTTGTCCATACAGGCCACACAGGTACTCACCCTTACAGGGCCGTACTGGTCAACACAGGCTACACATCAACTCTTCTTTACAGGGCCGTACTGTTTCATACAGGCCACACAGGAATGCCCCCTTACAGGGCCGCTCTGGTCCATACAGGCCACACAGGAACTCCCCCTTACAGGGCCGCTCTTGTCCATACAGGCCACACAGGTACTCCCCCTAACAGGGCCGTACTTGTCAACACAGGCTACACATGAACTCTTCTTTACAGGGCCGTACTGGTTCATACAGGCCACACAGGAATTCCCCCTTACATGGCCGCTCTGGTCATCACAAACCACACAGAAACTCCCCCTTACAGGGCCGTACTGGTCCGCAAAGGCCACACAGGAAATCCCCCTTACAGGGCCGAACTGATTCCTACAGGCCACACATGAACTCCCCCTTACAGGGCCGTATTGGTCATCACAGGCCACAAAGGAACTCCCCCTTACAGGGCCGCTCTGGTCCATACAGGCCACACAGGAATTCCCCCTTACAGGGCCGCTCTGGTCATCACAAGCCACACAGGAACTCCCCCTTACAGGGCCGCTTTTGTCCATACAGGCCACACAGGTACTCACCCTTACAGGGCCGTACTGGTCAACACAGGCTACACATCAACTCTTCCTTAAAGGGCCGTACTGTTTCATACAGGCCACACAGGAATTCCCCCTTACAGGGCCGCTCTGGTCCGTACGGGCCACACAGGAACTCCCCCTTACAGGGCCGTACTGGCCAACACAGGCCATACAGGATCTCCCCCTCACAGGGTCGTACTGGTCATCACAGGCCACACAGGAACTCCCCCTTACAGGGCCGCTCTTGTCCATACAGGCCACACAGGAACTCCCCCTTACAGGGCCGTACTGCCCAACACAGGCCACACAGGAACTCTCCCTTACAGGGACGTACTGGTTCATACAGGCTACACAGCAGCTCCTCCTTACAGGGCCGTACTGGTCCACACAAGTCACACAGGAGCTCCCCTGTACAGGGACGTACTGGTCCACACAAGCCCTGACACGAGATGAACTGAGATAATCATAACCTGTGTGGCCTCGCCTTGACTGGCCAACCATGTACTCCATCACGTAGCCCTGACACGAGATGAACTGAAATAATCATAGCCTGTGTGGCCTCGCCTTGACTGGCCAACCATGTACTCCATCACGTAGCCCTGACACGAGATGAACTGAAATAATCATAACCTGTGTGGCCGCGCCTTGACTTGCCAACCATGTACTCCATCACGTAGCCCTGACACGAGATGAACTGAGATAATCATAGCCTGTGTGGCCGCGCCTTGACTGGCCAACCATGTACTCAATCACGTAGCCCTGACACAAGATGAACTGAGATAATCATAACCTGTGTGGCCTGGCCTTGACTGGCCAACCATGTACTCCATCACGTAGCCCTGACACGAGATGAACTGAGATAATCATAACCTGTGTGGCCGCGCCTTGACTGGCCAACCATGTACTCCATCACGTAGCCCTGACACGAGATGAACTGAGATAATCATAGCCTGTGTCACGTCGACACTGTGACAGTTACAGCCAATCTGTGATGAATCTGTGAACTGTGAAATACATGTGAAACACTTAATCGATTGTGTGTGTGTGTGTGTGTGTGTGTGTGCGTGCGTGTGTCCTAATCCCCACACTGGTAGGGACATTTGTTTTACATATTGTAGATGCCTTACTCACAGGGGTTCTGTCAGTAAGTCATCTTTGTTGAGGTCGCAGATGTGAGATCTATTTACGACAAAACTGCTAAAGTCCATTTAGCAAAATGGTCATCGTGAAAGAGGTCATCGTGAACATAGGTGATCCTGTGAATTGAAAGTGTAATGCTATGTTTCCGTACATTGTCAGAATCATAGCTACTGAATGGTGTTTCACAAACATGCTTCGGATAAAGTTATATTTGCACACTGGACACAAGCCGTGTTCTCTAACTCTCTCGTTGTGGGAAGGTTACTGTATTTCTATATAAGTACAACTGTGTGTATACATGTACAACTGTGTGTATACATGTACAACTGTTTGTATACATGTACAACTGAGTGTATACATGTACAGCTGTTTGTATACATGTACAACTGTTTGTATATATGTACAAATGTTTGTATACATGTACAACTGTTTTATACATGTACAACTGTGTGTATACATGTACAACTGTGTGTTTACATGTACAACTGTTTGTATACATGAACAACTGTGTGTTTACATGTTCAACTGTGTGTATACATGTACAGCTGTTTGTATACATATACAACTGTGTGTTTACATGTTCAGCTGTGTGTATACATGTACAACTGTTTGTATACATGTACAACTGTTTGTATACATGTTCAACTGTGTGTATACATGTACAGCTGTTTGTATACATGTTCAACTGTGTGTATACATGTACAGCTGTTTGTATACATATACAACTGTTTGTATACATGCACAACTGTTTGTATACATGTTCAACTGTGTGTATACATGTTCAACTGTGTGTATACATGTACAACTGTTTGTATATATGTACAAATGTTTGTATACATGTACAACTGTTTTATACATGTACAACTGTGTGTATACATGTACAACTGTGTGTTTACATGTACAACTGTTTGTATACATGAACAACTGTGTGTTTACATGTTCAACTGTGTGTATACATGTACAGCTGTTTGTATACATATACAACTGTGTGTTTACATGTTCAGCTGTGTGTATACATGTACAACTGTTTGTATACATGTACAACTGTTTGTATTCATGTTCAACTGTGTGTATACATGTACAGCTGTTTGTATACATGTTCAACTGTGTGTATACATGTACAGCTGTTTGTATACATATACAACTGTTTGTATACATGCACAACTGTTTGTATACATGTTCAACTGTGTGTATACATGTTCAACTGTGTGTATACATGTACAACTGTTTGTATACATGTACAACTGTGTGTATACATGTACAACTGTTTGTATACATGTACAACTGTGTGTATACATATACAACTGTTTGTATACATGCACAACTGTTTGTATACATGTTCAACTGTGTGTATACATGTTCAACTGTGTGTATACATGTACAACTGTGTGTATACATGTACAACTGTGTGTATACATGTACAACTGTTTGCATACATGCACAGCTGTTTGTATACATGTTCAACTGTGTGTATACATGTACAACTGTGTGTATACATGTACAACTGTTTGCATACATGAACAGCTGTTTGTATACATGTACAACTGTGTATATACATGTACAACTGTGTGTATACATGTACAACTGTTTGTATACATGTACAACTGTTTGTATACATATACAACTGTTTGTATACATGCACAACTGTTTGTATACATGTTCAACTGTGTGTATACATGTTCAACTGTTTGTATACATGTACAACTGTTTGTATACATGCACAACTGTTTGTATACATGCACAACTGTTCGTATACATGTTCAACTGTGTGTATACATGTACAACTGTTTGTATACATATACAACTGTTTGTATACATGCACAACTGTTTGTATACATGCACAACTGTTTGTATACATGTTCAACTGTTTGTATACATGTACAACTGTTTGTATACATATACAACTGTTTGTATACATGCACAACTGTTTGTATACATATACAACTGTTTGTATACATATACAACTGTTTGTATACATGCACAACTGTTTGTATACATGTACAACTGTTTGTATACATGTTCAACTGTGTGTATACATGAACAACTGTTTGTATACATGAACAACTGTTTGTATACATGTACAACTGTGTGTATACATGTACAACTGTTTGTATACATGTTCAACTGTGTGTATACATGTACAACTGTTTGTATACATGTACAACTGTTTGTATACATGAACAACTGTTTGTATACATGTACAACTGTGTGTATACATGTACAACTGTTCACCTTCTCATACAGACACGTGTGCCATGGAGCTGACGCTTAGTTATGTAGATATAAGTGTATGCCGTTCACAGAATAGCCTTCAACGCTTGTAGATTAATACCATTACGTGTTTCTTACAGAAGAAAATATCTGTCCAGGACAATAATAAACTTCAAAGTAAAACAAATTCATATTAGCTTTCTCCCAAATATATTATCTGCCCGTATAGCCTAATAGTGTGTGGCCTTCTGGTCAATGCGATAAAGGGAAACATTTGAAATTACTGAGTATGGAACGCAATTCTGGGCACAGATTTACTTCCACCACACACGGAAATTGAAGCCTTTGCCAGATGAAGCACACACAATATTCCATTGCTTTTAAATTCGGTTATATTTTCTGAAATAACAACATGCATTTTAAATTCGAAAAATGTTTTTCGAGGATTACATTCACAGGGAGCTAAGATACAATTTTACAGCAGTGATGGCAGCCTGTTTCCGGCTTTCTCGTGTTAAATATTATACATCGCCGCCTGTCCCAACTCACAGTGACACGGTAAACGCGTAATGTACAATGTCGAAAATGTCACACTTCAACCTGAAGCAGCAGCTTGTCAATAACTATATAGTGGTGACTTAATCGCAATATATACAACATACAGGGCAATTGGCATTCGCACACACACACACACATATATATATATATATACAAATATTGACTCAAATGCATGATATCCACACTTCTCTACTTTACTGACTCAGTGGTTGTGTCATCACAGCCTTGACATGGGTCGTTGGCGCGTGACAAGTGAACAGAATGGTGATGTGTAACTCACAGTCTAACTATTGTTAGATGTTTTCTCATTTTATTTCAATCGAAAGGACTCCTGCTAATATCTTTATTGATCTTTTCTCACACAGAATGATTGGTCGACAGTGACAGTTCACTTGCAAATATGCAATGTGCACAGGTGTTTGGTGTTTGTCTTTGGCTAACCACTGACACTGAGGGATCCATGTTCTCATCAAATACCGTATGAGTAGGGGAAATAGGTACTTGTCGGCAGCCTAATCGGAAGAGCAGCCGAGTGGTTTAACTGAATCAGATCAATTTCTCTCTAAATAAAGTTTTGATATATAACTTGTCCATGGGACGAGAGGTAGTCAAGGTTCTGTGAAACCAAGATATGTTTTGAAGTTCAATGTTTTTGTTTTCCCCAAAAACATATTATTCAATATGATAAAGCGTCCATGTAATAACATAACCAGCCTCGATTAACCAGGGAAATTACATGGATGGATCATTGAAAGTAAGTGAGGACACCAGGTGTTCGTGAAGCGTGTAAGCATGTCCTGCCCCACCTTCAACACCCGCTATTCACACAATTCACATCAAAAAGTATTACTTGTCTGTCATTGACCAGTAGTCATCGTGGGACTGCAGCCTGCAAGTTAACCGGACAATCACGTGTATACTTTCCTAGAAATTGCATGACTCTCTAGTGCATTTAGGTGTTTTGTAGAAACTAATAAAAACGAAACTTTAATTTGTAATCGCGTGGAAACTCCGCTGCTCAAGTGTGAACAAAACTAAGTACACTACAAAAGCTGAAGTGCGAGTATTCAACTAAATATCACATCTTTCCTGTCGGTACTATGTTTCTGTTTCTCTTTCCGGAAATATTCATAACCACTTTCTCTTTGTAAAGGTGTTTTCAACAAATCGCTCACGATCTGTACACATTAATACACGAGAGACGGAATACGTGAGTTCCTCCAACATTGACGTACTTTCATATGGGGTCAAAACTCAAGCTTACATGAGTTATGTCCATGTATGTCGTGTTGAACATTATTTTGGTGTTTGTATCTCAATGGTGATTGTACTGAACTGTGGCAATACTGTGAACTTCATGCAATGCAATGTGTTATGGCGTTGTCGGGTTTCACACTATGTCGGAATCTCGTAGTTGAAAGCAAGGGACCTTCGTGCTGTAATGAAACTAATCCCGTTTCATGTATTGATACATTTCTGGACATTTGAATTTTACAAATGTTTACAAAAGACAACAAATTCTTCTTGGATTCCGTCGTAAACATAACGACCCAATTAATGTGATCCTCATCCTTTTCAAAACTACTATTTTTAATCGTATAACCTCCGGAAATAAGCTAACATTTCAGTTCATGTTGAAAAAGCTTACTCAATATTACAATTTAACCAAATATGCGGCAATGTTAAGCTCAGAATCGACTCTTTTTTACAAATTCTGGTCTTCATGTCACAATCTATTCAACGACTGATATATTTTGTATTGTCACTGTTACATGCTCTGTATAACCAATCTGTAAAAATGGTATGAATTTTTTTTATAAAACAATATAAGTCTTATTCAGGGTGGAGGCATTTGTTCTCGTAGTTGCACACAGAGTTCTGTTGAAGGTACCCCATATGACGAATATGCCATTGTAGCCGACACGTCCGAAGCAAGGTATATTTGTAATCACAGGCAGGAGATCAGTACCAGAGTATAATATAAGCGTATAATATATAATGTGATAGTTAAGCGAGAGAGACCACTTAGATTACTTATACTTACACATGTTGAATGTACATAGTGTAAGTATGGTTCACGATGAAAACACATGACCTCTTCACCTATTCCTTTATGACTCCGGGGCGGTGGGGGAGCCTAAAGGTTAAAACGTTCGCTCGTCAAACTCGACATTTCCTACATTGTCTCATGCTTGAGACCTGGATCTGACTCCCCACATGGGTACAGAGTGTGAAGCCTATTTCTGGTGTACCGTGATGTGATGAATAGGGGTAAAACTTAACTCACTCACTTTACCCCTCCATTTCAACACATGCAAAACAAACATTTCTATTGAAGTGCCATATGCTAGCCTGCTAAGTCGTCCTTGATCAGTTATGTGTTACACATTAAGATAAAACCTGCAGCAGAGGGTTTTGGTGATCCTGGCACAGACAGGTTGGTAAGGTTCATCAGCTCAGGACACTTGCCCCAACCACACGCACCCCAGATAGCGAATGGGAAATCTCCCAGGAAACGCTGCCTAGTCGAACCCACCACGAACTTTCCGGAGACTCCCGATGCCTTCTGAATTATTATCATTTTAGTTTATAGCCATGCGTTGTGTGTTGTATCGGACCATTTAATTCCGAAAGAACTAGCTTATATGGTTTCTCTTGATAAAGGTTATAGAAAGTCATGCAGCATTATACGTTTTTCAATTTTTATAAATTGTACATTCATTTTCATTTCAACGAGACAAGGAAACTTTTTCGGCATTTGAAAGTAAATTTACATTTGTTTTAAAATTTAAGCTTCTATTTCTGGACAAATGTCAAGTAACAGTGAACTACTTGACATTTATTATTCATTATTATTCGTGTGGGCAAAGAATAATTCCGTGGCAGCGACGTAATGCCCATTACAATCCATTAATGTGTGTTTTGAAACTTAAACTTCTATTTCAGGAACAAATGTCAAGTAACGGTGAACTTCAATAAAATACATCCGAAAGAAACTTGTTCTATTGAAACATGGTTCATGGAGCGCCAGACAGGTTATCGAGCCAATAAGTGGCCTTGATAAGTTATTATTATTTTCATTATTAGTTCATAGCCATGGGTTATGTGTTGTTAGCTTATGCTTTCCCCTCATTAGAGTTTTAGGACGAAAGGCAACATTGTGCATCTTTCAAACTTTCAGTGTGAATTTTACCATATATGTTGCTTGGATGGTGATTGTAAATTCATTTTCATTTTCACGAAACAAGGACGCACTTTTGACATTTGAAAGTACATTTACATTTGTTTTGAAAGCTTCTATATCAGGATAACATGTCAAGTAACGGTGAACTACTTGAACTAGATTTTATTCATTAATCTTCTTGGGGTCCAAGTATGATTCGTATCCATCGTATTCATCTATAACGCACATGCAGGTGCACGTCAACCTAAAGGTGATATACCTGACACTGCGAGGGTATGAGAAGCATCTGACTCGATGGTGTGGAGTGTAATAGTGTCCCTCCATTTCTCTGTACGGTATAATTTGTCTACCAGTGATATTCCCACAAAATATATTCAAATATTACTCGAACATGGAGTTGCTGAAACAAATATTACAGGACAAAATAAGTTAGGGATAGTGGTATTTTTGTGATTGATATTTTATCAGTGTGTCAGTGAATAAATAAATCGTTATTCAAAATTTCAAAATGTACGTATATCCCTAACTATTTTTGTCCAGTATATATACAGATATATACCCATGATATAGTCACAGTTGTTTAATCGAACACCCTTTTAGCAGAGATTCCTCATGGATGTGGACAGGGTTTGGTATCTTCTATTGTTATAGGCAGGGTGATAGGTGCACATATTTAAAATACAGTTACAACCATCTATTGAGTATTTTCACCTCAGCCGTCAAATGACACAAGAGTTGTTGTTCAGACATTACTAATGCTCTGTTGTAACATATATGTTTCATGAGTGCGGCGTAAAACTAAATTCACTAACTCACTCAAACTAATATATAGAATATCAATGTCACTCAGATGTGCATTGATACATTTTCTGTTCACCAAAAGACGCTGTAAAGACGTGTGTGTGTCATTCTATCAATATTAGTATTTTTGTATTTACATGTATTTTCGTATTTTAATAATTTACAAGTATTGTAGAAATTGTTTGCACCACGATTTAAGGCAATTTGAATGAGTCTTTCTTAACCTGTGTCGACACTATTTTACTTTTACATCTCAGAGTCAGTTCATCGCCATCCTCAGCACATAAACCGTCATGTACCATCTAAACCGGACTTCCTTGAGATTCTGTTTGGTAGAGATTTGCTCGTGTGTGGCTCTGTAAGTAGAGCTCAGGTCACAAATCAGTTGAACCAATGCTACGTCGAGCGCGGAGAGTGCATGGATGGGTGACTGCTATTGGCAGCTTGGCTCCTGAGAGTTTCTAGGACTTCGGTCCTGCCCCAACACGAAGCACATGTGATACATGTAATCTCACCTTAGGCAAGTGAGATTGTTCAAAATTGCCAGAAAGTGGGTACCCGGTGAGATAAGTCATGTGAATATTAACCTTCTACCGCCTCACAGGCCGCTTGGTTTATCCGGGGTAATCGGATATCAGATTCTGATTACAGTGTCCAGTGAGCAACTAGTCAGATGGATACTAGGCGCTATATAAATGAAGTATCATTATCATTATTAATCGAGATCTACTAGGAAATGAATGGCCATGGAACTGGGTGAGTGTTAGACTGTTATTAAGTAAATAATGCACGATGGTCCGTGTTAGAATTGGTCATTAGCAGCCAATGTCGTAAGAGGAACTAACGGTATCGGATTGACACGTCATCGGATCCCAATTGTTTAAATGCTCATGCTGTTGATCAGTGGATTGTCTGGTCCAGACATACAGCTGGGATATTGCTGAGTGCGGCGTTAAGCAACAAACCAACCTGACATATGTGCAGTTACAAATCATGTCCTGTTCATTTTCATTTTCCTGAAATAGAGACTCCAGAATTATAAATTAGCAAAGATGAAACTAAAAACACTTTCATCGCTCATATTATTGTATTTGATTTCCATTGCATTATCTGAAATGGGTTCAAATGTAAATGTCACGACAGGGACGTGTGTCAATATGTTGAACTTTGTTTGTGAATTGTGATCCTATTCACGGCATGGTGCGAACTTTGTACACACATATATCATATATCATTAGTCAGTCATCGTGTGATGTGAACATTCTCCCTTAAGGGATGTGGTCTGATATTTTAAAGCTTATAACATAATTCAGTATCGCTCGTCAGGTTACATTGCCCTTGGTAGTAGGGCCTACTGCATTGCGCTGTACATATCATGTAGCGACATTCCAGAATAGTTTTACATTTGATTTTTAAATTAGCGCAGTTGAAACGAAAAACTGTTTCATCTCACATAGTGTTGACTCATTTAAAGTTGGTTCCAGTGCAAATGTCACGACAGGGACGTGTGTGCTTTATTAACATATTGAACTTTGTTTGTGACTTTTGATCCTATTCACGACATAATGGATACTTTGTAGTCAGATATGTCACTACAGTCAGTCGGCAGAGCTTGCATTGCTGCTTCAATACCGTCGTGTGATGTGGACATTGTCCATTTAGTGATGTGCACTGACATTCTCTAGCATTATGCAGTGTGCACTCGCCAGTTCATATTGCCCTTGGTAGTAGGGACCAAAGTACTACGGTGTGCACGTTATGTAGCTACCCGCCCCACCATGACAGAAATGACTAATACAAACTACTCTCTCGAGGAAACCTGCATGCATGATATTGTCGACAGGAAATTAAATGATGATTTATTGATCGTTTACGAACCAGCCGTCCTTTGTGATCACAAACTTTGTGACAATATTTTTCAGCACAGGTTTTCAATGTTGCTGACGTCACAGCGTTGACATATTCGGGAACGTTCATTCTTGTCTTGTCCCTCTCTGCATTGAACTGGTTTCTATAAAGATTTAGGATTTAAGATTAACTTTGTGTCGCCATGATGTTACAACAAATTATAAAAAAACTCCTCTATACACATATGATTCTATGCATCTTTTTATGTCGCGTCATAAGTGTATGCAGTATATATGTTGAGAATACACTGGCAAGAAACCGTTCAAAGATTACGGTATGTTGGATCTGTTATGAGTGCACATGGAAGAGTTATATAGGGAAATAATTCAGTATTCTTTTTCTCACATGATTAAGTCTGTACAGCTGGGAGACATGTGCAAAATCTCGAACTATGGGGATAGTTGCTATCACCAACATTTTATGTGGTAGAAATGAATGGTGTCTGGTGTCGCTATTCAATTCGCATTGTAGTCAATGGGTAAATGCAACAAACCGTTCATTCACTGTCCACTGTGAAATAGGTGTTACTCATTTTTATATGTACAATCATTCCAATAAAGCTTTATATTTGAGGGGCAGTGGGGTGGTACAGTGGCTAAAGCGTTCGCTCGTCACGCCAAGGCCGGGGTTGGATTCCCTACATGGGTACAATGTGTGAAGCCCATTCCTAGTCCCCACCCCACCACCACCCCCCACAACCCCCGCTCTGATGTTGCTGGAATATTGCTAAAGGTGGCGTAAATCCCAACTCACTCACTTTATATTTGAACTTCCGGGGCCATGAGAAACACCCACACGTGCCTCAACCAGCTGAAGCGTGGTGACGTCCCTCTACACCTCCGTATTGTATGGTCAAACTAGACTGACTACTGTCAACTACCCATGTCTTGCCTGTAAGTCATTCAACAGAGATGAGTTTTATTTCTGAGGATAACAAATCGAGATCTGCGTTATAAGGACATGTTACTGTGCTATGGTTCTCACCTGAAGCTATGAAATATCGAGCTGGTGGGCAGCGCCTGTCTTCAAGTTTGCAAGAGCCTTGTTTACAAACATATACAGATATTGTTTGATACAGGTACTAAAGAGATCCACCACGAACATATGTGTAACGTTTATGTTTCACTGACTGCAGTGAAATAATCGAAAGATCCATGAGGCTGGAGTTTTTGTTAATCCTTTGATTACCTGCTTCAATTATGCAGTTAGCAATTAATTATCGTCTCTAATTGTGGTGGTACTAGTAATCTACTGATGGTTGTGGTGGGTAACGTGTACCTCTGGTATACGTATTTCTGAGTTGTGTTTTACCACGTCTTCAACATTTACTTCACAGGATTGGCAGGACAAAGCTGATAGTTGCCAGATGTGAGGTAAAACAAAACTAATTTACTCGATCTCAACTGTGTAATGTCACATAATATATACAACCTTGTCTCACATAAGTGATTCCTGCTGAGGTAGACAAGTTGTGGTAGCAACTATTAGAATATGAAGAAGTAACACTCATTACACAATGGACGGTGTGGTTTGAAAATCGATGGTATGTTGGAGAAACAGACAGCATTTATGTCTGCTACACGCAGTAAAATGAAGGACCACTTGCTGCAGGAACAATTTCACTATTGCCCCTGTAAAGGTTTCATAAGTGTTCAAATGGAACTGTTAAGAACAAAAGTGAAGTCCCTTGCAGTTCATTATTTTCACTTATGTCAACCGTGCACGTATTTGTTACAGGTATCTCTGTTGGGCGAGGATTACACCTTTTTGCCTGGTATCATCACTGTTTGAGAGTTATTCATTGGCACATGCTCATGATATTGTCGAACGCGTACACTTGTCTTTTTTGGAAGTAATTTGTAATGAATACAGAACGGATGTTTGTATCATTTTCAGGCTAGCATCAACATCTCCCGTTCATTCCCTTGCTGTTTATGTCAACACTGTCAAATCTGAGACTTGGGC
The DNA here is from genome assembly GCF_003918875.1 of Haliotis rubra. NCBI lineage: Eukaryota > Metazoa > Mollusca > Gastropoda > Lepetellida > Haliotidae > Haliotis > Haliotis rubra. Next base: position 189,269 of record NW_025765043.1, read on the forward strand.
CATTTCCATATCACCTCCAAGAAGCATGTTGTTACCATCATGCCAAAACTGAGACTTGGGCCATGTCCATGTCACTCCCAAGAAGCCTGTTGTTGCCATCATGTCAGGTCTGAGAACTGGTCCATTTCCAAGTAGCCCCCAAGAAACATGTTGTTATCATCATCCAGACCAGACCCCTTCCTCACAAAAACCTGGCACAAGCACCTGTTACCATTACATTGAATCGCTGACTTGGTTAACACATGTCATCGTATCCCAACTGCGTAGATCGATGCTCATCCTGTTGATCACTGGGTTGTCCGGTTCAGACTCGATTATTTCCAGATCGCCGCCATATAGCTGGATTATTGCCGAGTGCGGCGTAAACCTAAACTCACGCGGTCACTCACATTTTGTGTGTGACGTGTGTTGGTGTACTGGATACATTTCCTTTCATTCTGTGCGTGTTTTTGTTTTAGTCTAGGTCTTGATTTGGTTCCGTTTTGAGAAACGATATTATATGATTTCTACATGTGTAGGAAAGTCTTCGTTCGTGTGTTGACAAGTACATTCACTATACCAACAAGATACAACCCACGGGATTCTTTTGATCATGATTGGGTCTTTATAAATGTAGCATTATGATTGTTAGGGAATATGACTGCAGCCACATCAGCGCTCTGAGAGCATGTACATTACAGCATATTATGAACGGTGCAAGGGAGGCTACTCAGGCAAGGTTTTTTCAATACCACACTCGGTCCTGACAGTGCACTATTCGTGTGCCGCTTTCATTCAACAACAGTCGTTGGAGCACTGTCACTCTGGATGGTGAAACTGTTGATCGTGGGTAATGATGTAAGGGAGACTACTCCGTCAGGTAGCGTTCCATAACACTGGTAGTAACTAGACACAGACACCTCACATGCGAGGTTCGGCTTTTGTCAGTCAACACTGTCACTGTACCGGACGTATTCTCATGTTCACGGTGTACGGTGCAAGGGAGACTACTGTGTGCGCCAACCATGGCTTACTTTACATGCTGGATCACCTCTCAGTTCAAAACTAGGAATCGAGGCCCTTCCCCTACATCCGCTATTGTAACTGACCTTTATACTACATATTTCCAGTCCATGTTGGTATACAGTCTATGATGTTTCACGTGTTGCCCGTGGCTCTAGGTGACGTTCAACACATTCCTCGTGTGACGCCATGCCGCGCATGTACAGTGTAGCAGATAACACGGCTGCTAGGTTGTCACAGCTTAAATGTACAAGGAAATATTTCACTTATATTGAGTAGTAAAATTTACATAGCTCATAAAGCAAACAATATTTAGTTCGGAGACAAATGAAAGCTGTTGGTGTTTGTAGGTTTAGTTTCAGAATGGTTTCGGATTGTGAACAGTTTTTAGAACGTTCATTCCCTGCTGTTTCATCTCATATTTCTTTCATATCAGCAAACAATGGATCTCGGTCAGTGATCATTCCTATCCTTGTATTATGTGTGGAGTAACTGAAACCGTAGCTCCATCAGTCAGTTCAGTTGACATCGGGTTGGTTGATAGCTGTTCCCTGTTATATTAAGTGTAGGAAACCTGTAAGCAATTATTTGATACGTCGTACGACACGATGTACACCTTACGATTCTTTAATATAATGCTGACTCTTGATTTAACGGAGAATTATAGATTATACGGTGGTGGGATAAGGGTTGGGGGTGACGGTGTGTGGGTTGGGGGTCGGGTGGATTGTTAGTGTGTTTCCTTGTGTGTTATGTGTATCCGATGTCCAACAGCACAGTAGTGCGTAGGTTTGTGATTAGATTTCCAATCATAAGTACTCACTATTCCGCATTTTGTTGTATCAAATAATAAATACTGGGTTTTGTGGGTGCAGTGGAGGTGCAGTTAAACCCCAGCAACATCACACTGAACGAAGGAACATATTGCACACTGTGTAGCTATTGTACTGGGGTCAGTGGGGTAGTCTAGTGGTTAAGTCTTCGCTCGTCACCCCCGAAGACCCGGTTCGATTCCTCACATGGGCACAGTGTGTGAAGCCCATTTCCGGTGTCCCCCGACGTGATATTACTGGAATATTTTTTTCGATAAATGTATATTACATGCAACTGATATGAAGACTTTAGTATCAGTGTTGTGATCTTTAAATGGGATGCTAGATCCGGGATTACACCCGTTTGTGAAGCAAGGTAACATTCAGATCTATACACGACACGCCGACAATTACGTCATTTATTGCCTATACCTACGAAATTATATTCTCGGATACAAATGATATACTTTGCAATCACAGTTCACAGTAATGTTCGGATATCATGATGTTATTAAGCGAGGAAACTACACATATTTGTTTGTTGTTTGGCGACGCACTCAGCAATATTCCATGTATTTGGCGGCGGTCTGTAAATAATCGAGTCTGGACCAGAAAATCCAGTGAACAACATAATGAGCATCGATCTACGCCATTAGGATACGCTGACAATGTGTCAAACACCCGATTTCGTTAGTCACCTCTTACGACCAGGATGGGTTATTGAACACCAATTCTAATCTTCACGGGTAGGAAACCGTAATCCCAACCAAAAAACCAAAAGTATTATACCGATATGTTCATGGGATTATCCCAATCACACCATTTTTCTGGGCAGTGGAGTGTCACGTGGAGTAACGTTTAGTATTCTTTGGTGTTATATTTAGTTAAAACGATTTCCTATACATATGATAAAAGCTACTCTTTTGTTTACATTTCGAAAAGCATTACAAAAAGGCATAAATATAACAACCAGATGGGAGGCTGCATAGTTTAGACAATCATAACTTTGCTAACTGCTTATTAAACATGGACTAATGGGATCAGGTTTGGTTGATGAATGCCATCGTATCCCAGATACGTCAATAGATGTTCTTTATCTGGTCCAGAGTCGATTATTTTCAGACCAGCGTCACATTGTTGGAACATGGCTGACGTCAACGTTAAACAAAGGAAAACAAAACTTCTTTAAACCGATATGTTAAACAGCGATAACACAAACTCCGCAAAATCACGCATCAACAATCAGGAATACTACTCCGCTAGTGGGCGCTCCCTACTCAGTAAGAGTTCATGGAAACACTAATGCCGAACTAATGCCTGGCTAGCAAATGTCATGGAATATTTGTTAAACTAACACACAAATGGTATGAACGTAGACTTACGATAGACATCACTTTGGGTTATCCCCAAATTGTATATTTTTGTTTATAACTTGCAAAGACAGGCTCAGCAGACTAGCAACAAACAACAAACCATCTGCGCATGAGTGAAGAGGGGGTATTTGTCGCAGCAACCTCGACATTGATGTCCTGATATATACGAATGTGTACAAGTATATTTGCAACAACAGCCAAGGTTAAACACTAATTGTGCCTTTGTTCTTGAAGCGTTCATACAGTCAGAGGGGTGCCTGGCGAGTGGTATGTCGTCTGAGTCGAAACGTATGTGCCATATCAGTTCCAGAGATTACGAGGCCAAATGTCGGTGAGATATTGAGATGCCTCACGAAGCTTATCTTAAACTCTTCTTCAGGTTTAGCTGTTGCATCATGTTTAAAACACATCTTGTTCTTACACACTGATGACCCGCAAAGAACCGGGTAGGAATTGGTCTTCAGTACCAATGCATGTCGTAAGAGACGACTAACGGGATTGGGTGATCAGGCTCGCTGGCTTGGTTGACATCATCGTTTCCCAATTGCGTAGATCGGTGCCCATGTTGTTGATCCATGGATTGTCTGGTCCAGACTCGACTATATATTGCTGAGTGCGGCGTAAAACTAAACTCAATCACTCACTCACTTACACAGAGTGACAGCCAGGCGGTAAGCCCAATCTATTACCACTCCTGTAGGTGTTGACATACCTTGAAGTTTTGGGTTACCAGCTACTATAGTAGTGTCTCTTTCAAATACGTGTCCTAAATATTTCAATCTGGTATGAGTTCAGTTATCATTCTGGTTCTGTGTTTTCTATATTTTTTAACTTTCTATGATTTTATGTTATTTTTTTATAAAAGCGGTAAGCGATATCATTCCATCTGCACTCTGTTGGTTTTCTTCACAAGCTAAACTGCCAAGCCATGAAAGTACTGAAAGGTTATTAGTTTGGATGACGCTACTTACACAGAGTAGACAATAACCAGCGGAAATTGTGTATGTCTCTTTGGTATCATTTCAATACATTTTATCATTTCTTTGTCACCTTCTGTTTCAGGGAGTGAGCTGCATGTGCGGATGTTGTCGTTTCACTGAGAAGAGATTCGAATTCGGAAAACCTATCAAGACTACTGATTTACGAATAAATGAAAAATCATATTGCCTCCCATATTGTTGTTATTGTGTTTTACAGATTACGATATTCTGACATACGAGCACCTCTGATGTCATGGCATTTGCAATTAAACGTATATCTACTGAGGGAAAGCAGCATGAAAGTACAAGTGTTCCTGTATTCATCTTCCAAGTTTCTTCGCTGGCTCTGTGGTCAGGTTAACTGACTTGACTGACATGGCCACCTGTCGTCTTTTCCGAATTAGGAATATTGCTGCTCATGATGTCAGTCACTGGAATGTATACCCGTGAAGATCCGGGTTAGAATATTGATCTTCAGTAACCCATGCTTGTCTACCCATGAAGATCCGGGTAGAATATTGATCTTCAGTAACCTATGCTTGTGTACCCGTGAATATCCGCGACTAACGGGATTGGGTGGTCAGGCTCGCTGACTTGGTTGACTCATATTATCGTGCCCACTTGCGCAGATCGATGCTCATGCTGTTGATCACTGGATTGTATGGTCCAGACTCGATTACGTACAGACCACCGTCATATACCTGGAATATTGCTAGGTGTGGCATAAAACTAAACTCACTCACTCACCGTAATGTGTGGTCCAAATGTGATTAGTTATAGACCACCGTCATATAGCTGGAGCATTGCTGAGTGTAGCGTTAAACAACAAACAAACAAAGCACAAGCCTAATGCTCATGATGTCAATCACTGGAATGTATGGTCCAGGTGTGAATATTTACAGACCACCGTCATATAGCTGGAGCATTGCTGAGTGTAGCGTTAAACAACAAACAAACAAAGCACAAGCCTAATGCTCATGATGTCAATCACTGGAATGTATGGTCCAGGTGTGAATATTTACAGACCACCGTCATATAGCTGGAGCATTGCTGAGTGTAGCGTTAAACAACAAACAAACAAAAGCACAAGCCTAATGCTCATGATGTCAATCACTGGTATGTATGGTCCAAATGTGATTATTTACAGACCACCGTCATGCATATAGCTGGAGCATTGCTGGAGTGTAGCGTTAAACAACAAACAAACAAAACACAAGTCTAATGCTCATGATGTCAATCACTGGTATGTATGGTCCAAATGTGATTATTTACAGACCACCGTCATATAGCTGGAGCATTGCTGAGTGCAGCGTTAAACAACAAACAAACACAAGCCTAATGCTCATGATGTCAATCACTGGTATGTATGGTCCAAATGTGATTATTTACAGACCACCGTCATATAGCTGGAGCATTGCTGAGTGTAGCGTTAAACAACAAACAAACAAACACAAGTCTAATGCTCATGATGTCAATCACTGGAATGTATGATCCAAATCTGATTATTTACAGACCACCGTCATATAGCTGGAGTATTGCTGAGTGAAGCGTTAAACAACAAACAAACAAAACAAACATAATGCTCATGATGTCTGACACTGGAATGTATGGTCCAAATGTGATTATTTACAGACCACCGTCATATAGCTGGAGCATTGCTGAGTGCAGCGTTAAACAACAAACAAACACAAGCCTAATGCTCATGATGTCAATCACTGGAATGTATGATCCAAATCTGATTATTTACAGACCACCGTCATATAGCTGGAGTATTGCTGAGTGAAGCGTTAAACAACAAACAAACAAAACAAACATAATGCTCATGATGTCAGACACTGGAATGTATGGTCCAAATGTGATTATTTACAGACCACCGTCATATAGCTGGAGCATTGCTGAGTGCAGCGTTAAACAACAAACAAACAAAACACAAGCCTAATGCTCATGATGTCAATCACTGGTATGTATGGTCCAAATGTGATTATTTACAGACCACCGTCATATAGCTGGAGCATTGCTGAGTGTAGCGTTAAACAACAAACAAACACAAGCCTAATGCTCATGATGTCAATCACTGGTATGTATGGTCCAAATGTGATTATTTACAGACCACCGTCATATAGCTGGAGCATTGCTGAGTGTAATGTTAAACAACAAACAAACAAAACACAAGCCCAATGCTCATGATGTCAATCACTGGAATGTATGGTCCAAATGTGATTATTTACAGACCACCGTCATATAGCTGGAGCATTGCTGAGTGTAGCGTTAAACAACAAACAAACAAAACACAAGCCTAATGCTCATGATGTCAATCACTGGTATGTATGGTCCAAATGTGATTATTTACAGACCACCGTCATATAGCTGGAGCACTGCTGAGTGTAATGTTAAACAACAAACAAACAAAACACAAGCCTAATGCTCATGATGTCAATCACTGGAATGTATGGTCCAAATGTGATTATTTACAGACCACCGTCATATAGCTGGAGTATTGCTGAGTGTAGCGTTAAACAACAAACAAACAAAACACAAGCCTAATGCTCATGATGTCAGACACTGGGTTATCTGTTCCATATTTTTAGTAACAAAAAACGCATGCACGCATGGGGTATGGAAATCCACAAGCTAGGCTGAAGAAGGAAAAAGTACCCACGAGATTCATCAATTATACTCCATCATTCCCTGTAACAATTTACTGTCAGTGGTATTTTTAACATACATTGAATCAAGTCCGATTGCCAGTCGAATTGCCCCCGCTACAAACTGACCCAGCAAATTTGGACAAATTGCCCCAGTGGGAGAGTCAAAATGCCCCAATTTATTTGAAATGAATAAATATAGGCCATAAATGCATAGTTTTGTCAAATTTGATATTATGTTCTTCATATATAAGTATATACATAGTTATGAGTTTACTAATGAAACATTTATCAGAAATATTACTTCGTAATAACTTTAATATGAAGAACAACATATCATAATAAGTTGACAAAAACTATGCCTTTACGGCATATATTCAATCATTATAAATAAATTTGAACAAATTAGAATGAATGACCAAATTTGCTGGGGCATTATGTAGCTGGGGCAGTTCGACTGGTACACATGAGATATATATCACCAAAATCAGTAAGAGATTTCACATAAGCTTGAAAATGTTTCGCTATAACGTTCTTTTCAGTTCGGAGCCCTAAATGATGCAGTCAACTCGAAACATTGCCGAATACAACGGCAAATCATGAAGTACTTGTTGCTTTCATTGTTTTCCATTTTGTCCAATTACGGACGACGGCATCAGACACGCTATTTGACTGTAGTGTGTGTGCTGTGAAAGTTGTTCTGTATTCTCATTGGCTGACAGGATGTCATTCTAAGGCTATGACCGAGTACCATAACTATTTCCATAACCAAACAATGGGGAAACATACGTTGTCCTGACTAGCATTTTACAATTCACCAGTTTTCGGGGAATAACTTATCTGCGTCGCGGATATATCTCTGCTCGACCAGGCTGGGATCTTGTATGGAGACTTGATACGTTATTAACGAGAACTAGGATCCTAATTTTTTTCAACAAAATAATTCCAGTGTTATTTTTTGTTAAATGATATGATCTGTTTTAAAATTTATTTTGACCTCAAGCGGTGCCTCCGTTTCACTTGATTCTTCTTCTTCATCTTCAGTGGAAGATTGTCTTGCAAGATGTAAAATCGGATCGTATTGATACGGTCTAACATCCATTTCAGAAATTACAACAGGAACACTTTTTACAGCTTCAGAATCCACGGACACTGTTAAGTTGTGAGGTAAATCAAAGAGGAAGCCATCAGCAACAGACACTTATGACGTCATGTCACGGGATGCCCCCTCTGCTCATTAACTGTCGGGTGTTTCCGTAAGAGGCGGAAATACGAGTACGTTTTTGTGTTTTTATTGCTATTTTACAAATTTTTTGTTCAATTTTAATCACGGAATGTGACTTTTAAAATATCCTTTACAATATATCAAAAGTTTTGTGTTCGTTCGTATTCTCCTTTAATAATATTTAAACATCTTTGCCATGGCTGCTGTGACGAAACGTGGGTCCACGGTGAGATGTATGTGATTTTACGACACTTCGTCAGTCCGAGAAGCGTGCCCAATTCAGAGTTACTTCCCCCTAGATCGTGACGACCGTTTCCCTGAATTTTACCGTTGACCAACAGCCACAATACACCGGTGACAACAACGTACAACATAGTTACCGTGTGTTCTTTACACAAACAAATAAAAATACAGATTGTATTTTTTTTTTAAATTGATCATGAAAAGTGTTATACCCACGTGTACTTAGAAATATTCTGGGGCGGTGGGGTAGCCTAATGGTAAAGCGTTGGCTCGTCACGCAGAAGACCCGGGTTCGATTCCCCACATGGGCACAATGTGTGAAGCCCATTTCTGGTGTCCCCCACCGTGATGTTGCTGGAATGTTGCTAAAAACGGCGTAAAACCAAACTCAGTCAGTAGAAATATTCTAATCTTAGCTCACCTCCAAATGTATTTCCTCAACGCCTTCGGTGATTTTACGATACCATTGATGTAACGATTCGTGAAGTCTGAACTTGGAACTGTTACACATCTAATCTAAATCCTGTTCCGGAAATAAGAGTAGAAGCCGGGCGCAAAAAAAAACCCGTTTTAAAACCCATTTACAAAGACCTGATTCTTGTCAATTTACAGACTAACCGACTACGTTATTAACACGGAAAAAACTAGACAAAGTTTTACCAATATTTTATAACTATATGCGTTATTGAAAACTGGAAATATTACAGACTAACCGACTACGTTATTAACACGGAAATACTAGACAAAGTTTTACCAATATTTTATAACGATATGCGCTATTGAAAACTGGAAATATTACAGACTAACCGACTACGTTCCTCAATCTTAAACCTGCCAAGGGTCACATTGATAACGAGAATCCGGGACCAGTATCTCTAAAGCTAACAGAACCTAGGTGCATTACGTTTATCTGTCTTTACGGCTGTTTGTATTCCACGCTGGTCAAATCACGTGCGTGTCACATATACCTTCGTGGCATACTCGCGACTGGCCATCGATGCTTCGGTCCAACTAAATGACATAATCTCACGTTCACAATAACAACGTTATCGTAAGTTTTAGCTGTAAACGCGATTATTTGCGATAGATAGAATAGATATATAATACGGATGACAGTCACAAATCAGGGGGTTTTTGTCTAGTAAATTCACTCAGGTACGAAACTTTACTTCCTTCTACTCTGACATACTATTGTTATTCTATGTTAACTTTAACCTATTGTAAATACCTTAACTATAAGTTACCACCCTTGTTAGTACCTTCAGGTTTATGTGGAACGAGGCATCCCTTAGTATGTGTCTCATATCTGGAATACCTTTAATGCCCTTCACAGTATGCTGCATCTGTTGTTCACAGTCTCATATATCTCCTGTAAATTAGGTACATGTTGTAGTGTGTGAGTGAGTGAGTGAGTTCAAATGTATACTCTCATCGGAAATATTTCAGCCATATCGTGTGCTAAAACAATTCATATATTGAAAATATATAAACAAATAAATAAGTATGTATTAGATATTCTGTCTATGATGGACAGTTAGAACAACTAGATAATACTGATATAAATGCAAAACTAGCATGTAAAAACTATTTTACTGACTGAGTTTTTAGGTTTACGACGCTTTTAGCAATATTCCAGCAATATCACGGCGGGGACACCAGAAATTGGCTAACACATTGTGCCCATGTGGGGAATCGAACCCGGGTCTTCTGCGTGACGAGCCAACGCTTTAACCACTAGGCTACCCCACCGCCCCACTATTTTACTATTGAAGACAATACAATATAAAAGCGGACTATAGATCGTCAGCAACTGTAGGTAGATACAAGAGACTGTGGGGACTTACAGTACTTTTGCTACCTGCATGGACCTTCGCTGGATATATGCTATACCATACCAGATCATGGCAGTATTGGCAAATTTAACCAAGCATTAGACGAACAAGATTATATATACCTTGAATGTTTGAACTCACATATTTCTTTAAATAATGTACGTGTTGTAATTATGCAATTTACTTTCCTTTACTTTCATGCATGGAATCTAGCGCATTTCTAATACTAATCTTCAGTTCTCAAGACAATCTACACACAGTGCTGTGGAAACATATGAGCTTGCAACCATTAATACACATTTTATTGCAGGTAAAATAGAATCGAAAAGCTTTCAAGTTTGTGGAAAGATACGACACTGTCGCACCAAAGGTAAGACACAACGCATCAATGTAACGCTAAACTGTATATAGTAGTTGATAAATATCAGTTACACTTCACCCACTTAAACTATACATTGATTGTGTGCGCTATACATATGTTTCAGTTACAAGATGAAAGGATGGAAAGAAAACAAAAGAAATGCATGTCCAGTTCAAAGATGAAGACAGTGATGAAACCTATAATAGCACTTGCAAAACTGAGTGGACTTCTAAGACAAAGCCGAACAAACAGGTGTTAAATGTTGATCCCTCCTCGAGGGTGATGGAGCCACTGTACGAAATACAGGATTCAACGAGGCGAACACATCGTGCTAAATTGACAGAAGTCAGAAGAGGGTGTATAGTGTTTGTGTTTGAGCACGAAACCAGAGATGATAAAGAGGCATCAGGAATTAGAACACCTGATATTACACTGATTGCGTGAATTCGACTCAGAAGTTGAGGACATAACCCTTCACATAAAGCTACAAGACCTGAGTGAGTATGAAAGGAAAGTGGATACAAGAGGTACATCATTTGCAACAGCCTCTTTTTCTGAGTGATTATATATCTGACCCTTTGAAAATATGACACATGTTAAATAATTGCTGCTTGTACATGTGATTGTTAGCCGCGATGCGTTTTGCGGAGGGTATTATTTTCCGGAGCAGAACTTAAACATCGCTCAATATTTCTTCCCCAAACGTGGCGCATAGATAGGCCTGGCGATGAATTGGTGCCTCCATTGGATTTGTGAATAAGATGGGTTTTTGCGTTGTCATGGCAACAATTTTGACCTCGACCTCGACTGAAATTGGTGTTAGTGCTCCTTTCCGGAACAGAATGTGAGAGAGTTAAAAATCGGCAATGTTCACTTTGGCAGTGTTTCAGCCATATCGTGAATAAGAGGGACAAATTTAAATAATGTATAGTGTTATACCTTGAGCTCTGTCTGCGAAGGACAGTAAATTAACTGCGAAGGACAGTTAAAGCTAGCATGTGACTTAAAAGTATATACTATTTAGGACATTATAACACAAAAAATGGGCTATAGATCGCCAACAAGTGAAGGTAGATCACCATACAAGCGACCATACAGTGCCTTTGTCCCAGAACAGAACCTTAAAACCGTTCAATATTTCTTGGCCAAACTTGGCACATAGATAGGCCTGGTGATTTGTGTATTTTTAGATTTTTGAATAAAATATTTTTTGGGTTTCCATTGCAACAAGTTTGAATTCGAATGGAAATAGTGGTTGTGCTCATATCAGGAGCAGAACTTGAAAACATTTCAACACTATCCTCCCGTTATATACATTTGACATAGTCTTAACTAGTTGACGTATTCATGAAGACTATTATTCTTTTGTGGGGGATATTGCTGGCTTTGTCTTCTTGTCGTAAGGCTTTCTCTCTACTTCTGCCAGATATTTACGGCTTTTTGATGGGCAATATTCGTCTTTCCTTTGTATGATGGTTACCGCTGCATGACGAAAACGCTGTCTGTCATTTTGAAGTGTGTATACTCAAAGCAAGTCAGGCTTCGTCCTGGTAGCTTGACATAAATCAACTGTGTTACTGGTTCTGATGCAATTACAACATTGTTATCAGGTTATGTGCATAAGTTAGAAAAGTCAGCTTTGAAAAGTCTGATAATTTCTTTATGCTAAATTGTTGCAGAGCCCAGTCCACTGAAAAGGAAAACAATTTTCAGCGATTCGATATCAACAGGAAAAGATTATCTATATGCTGATACATCTCTGACATCTTCAGGAGGTAGGGTGATCCAAATAAAGCTGCTACATAAGCACAATGTGCATATGTTATCACATATTGTAAAACATGTATCTCTTTATAATTAAGCATAAATCTCATATTTTTCAACAGTCATGTTTCTGAATTTCAAACACTGCTGATCCTATGGTTATTCCATTAGAAATTCATTTAGTTCATAGTACATAGAAAATGTATCAACTGCCCCACCGTGGATTCCTACCTGGGTGTGATCTGGTATTTCGGTCAAAGAGCACAGATGGTAGGGACTATCATACAGAAATGAACTCAACGGTTTTCACACAGTATGTTGAGTAACAATTGTAGCCAGCTCTGCCTTACAAAAGTCTTGTTGTCATGGACAATGCTCCCTATTACAGTGTTCGAGATCCAATCATAACTTATCTTCAACACAGCATTCTCTATTGTTATAAAGTGCACGATGACAACTTATCTTCTATAAAGCATTATGTATTCTTGTAACGAAACCGATTATAACTTATCTTCTACATAGCATTCTATATTGTTATAACGAACACGATAATTACTTATCTTCTATATAACATTCTGTATTCTGTAACGAAACCGAGCATACCTTATCTTCTATATACCATTCTCTATTGTTATAACGAACACGATCATAATTTATCTTCTATACAGTATGCTGTATTGTTATAACGAACACGATCATAACTTATCTTCTATACAGTATCCTATATTGTTATAACGAACACGATCATAACTTATCTTCTATACAGTATTCTGTATTGTTATATCGAGCACGTTTATAGCTTACCTTCTATATAGCATCCTTTGTTCTTATAACGAACACGATCTTAACTTATCTTCCATACACTATTCTCTATTGTTATAACGAACACGATCATTACGTATTTTCTATACAGCATTCTCTATTATTATAACGAACACGATAATTACTTTTATCATCCAAAACTGTGTTCCACAGGAGATATCGCTTGTGTGAGATCAAACGATATCTCCTAGGAGATATCGTTTTGACAGTAGATTTTGTACAATGCCCTGACAATGCTATGACGTCATGTACTTGATGACGTCACAATGCTATGACATCGCTGCACTGCAAGTCTAATGACAGTACCATGTTCAGAGATGTACATTTTTCATTGAAAATTAATGAAGAGTGATTTTGGATGATAAATAGAATCTCACCCTCGTGTCTTCTGATATCAAATATATCAACACTCGTTGATAAAAGTAAAAATATCCTCGGCAAGCCTCGGATATTTGTACTTTTATCAAGTCGTGTTGATATAATTGATATCAGAAGACACTTGGGTGAGATTCTCTATATCTTCTATACAGTATTCTGTATTGTTATAACGAACAAGATTATAACGTATCTTCTGTATAGCATTCTCTATTGTTTTAACGAACACGATCATAACATATCTTCTATATAGCATTTTGTATTGTTATAACGAACACGATCATAACTTATCATCTATATATCATTCTCTATTGTTATAACGAACACGGTCATAACTTATCTTCTATACAGTATTCTGTATTGTTATAACGAACACGATCATAACTTCTTTTCTATATAGCATTCTCTATTCTTATAACGAACACGATCATAACTTATCTTCTATACAGTATTCTGTATTGTTATAACGAACACGATTATACATTATCTTCTTTAGAACATTCTATATTGTTATAACAAACACGATCATAACTTATCTGCTATACAGTATTCTCTATTGTTATAACGAACACGATCATAACTTCTCTTCTATACAGTATTCTCTATTGCTAAAACGAACACGATTATACCTTATCTTCTATACAGCTTTCTGTATTATTATAACGAACACCATGATAACTTATCTTCTATATAGTATTTTCTATTGCTATATCGAACACGATCATAACTTATCTTCTATACAGTATTTTGTATTCTAATATCCAACACGATGATACCTTATCTTCTATGTAGCATTCTGTATTGTTATAACGAACACGATCGTAACTTATCTTCTATAAAGCATTCTGTATTGTTATAACGAACACGATCGTAACTTATCTTCTATAAAGCATTCTCTCTTGTTATAACGAACGCGATCATAACTTATTTTCTATTCAGTATTCTGTATTGTTATAACGAACACGATGATAACGTATCTGCTATACAGCATTCTCTATTGTTATTACGAACACAATCATAACATACCTTCTATAAAACGTTCTGTATTATTATAACGAACACGATAATAACTTATCTTCTATATAGCATTCTCTATTGTTATAACGAACACGATCATAACTTGTCTTCTATATAGCATTCTCTATTGCTATAACGAACACGATCATAACTTCTCTTCTATACAGTATTCTCTATTGCTAAAACGAACACGATTATACATTATCTTCTATATAGCATTCTCTATTGTTATAACGAAAACGATCGTAACTTATCTTCTATATAGCATTCTCTATTGTTATAACGAACACGATCATAACTTCTCTTCTATATAGCATTCTCTATTGTTATAACGAACACGGTCATAACTTATCTTCTATACAGTATTCTGTATTGTTATAACGAACACGATCATAACTTCTTTTCTATATAGCATTCTCTATTCTTATAACGAACACGATCATAACTTATCTTCTATACAGTATTCTGTATTGTTATAACGAACACGATTATACATTATCTTCTTTAGAACATTCTATATTGTTATAACAAACACGATCATAACTTATCTGCTATACAGTATTCTCTATTGTTATAACGAACACGATCATAACTTCTCTTCTATACAGTATTCTCTATTGCTAAAACGAACACGATTATACCTTATCTTCTATACAGCTTTCTGTATTATTATAACGAACACCATGATAACTTATCTTCTATATAGTATTTTCTATTGCTATATCGAACACGATCATAACTTATCTTCTATACAGTATTTTGTATTCTAATATCCAACACGATGATACCTTATCTTCTATGTAGCATTCTGTATTGTTATAACGAACACGATCGTAACTTATCTTCTATAAAGCATTCTGTATTGTTATAACGAACACGATCGTAACTTATCTTCTATAAAGCATTCTCTCTTGTTATAACGAACGCGATCATAACTTATTTTCTATTCAGTATTCTGTATTGTTATAACGAACACGATGATAACGTATCTGCTATACAGCATTCTCTATTGTTATTACGAACACAATCATAACATACCTTCTATAAAACGTTCTGTATTATTATAACGAACACGATAATAACTTATTTTCTATATAGCATTCTCTATTGTTATAACGAACACGATCATAACTTATCTTCTATATAGCATTCTCTATTGTTATAACGAACACGATCATAACTTGTCTTCTATATAGCATTCTCTATTGCTATAACGAACACGATCATAACTTCTCTTCTATACAGTATTCTCTATTGCTAAAACGAACACGATTATACATTATCTTCTATATAGCATTCTCTATTGTTATAACGAACACGATCGTAACTTATCTTCTATAAAGCATTCTCTCTTGTTATAACGAACGCGATCATAACTTATTTTCTATTCAGTATTCTGTATTGTTATAACGAACACGATGATAACGTATCTGCTATACAGCATTCTCTATTGTTATTACGAACACAATCATAACATACCTTCTATAAAACGTTCTGTATTATTATAACGAACACGATAATAACTTATCTTCTATATAGCATTCTCTATTGTTATAACGAACACGATCATAACTTATCTTCTATATAGCATTCTCTATTGTTATAACGAACACGATCATAACTTCTCTTCTATATAGCATTCTCTATTGTTATAACGAACACGATCATAACTTACCTTCTATAAAACTTTCTGTATTATTATAACGAACACGATAATAACTTATCTTCTATATAGCATTCTCTATTGTTATAACGAACACGATCATAACTTCTCTTCTATATAGCGTTCTCTTTTGTTATAACGAACACGGTTATACATTATCTTCTATATAACATTCTCTATTGTTATAACGAACACGATCATAACTTCTCTTCTATATAGCGTTCTCTTTTGTTATAACGAACACGGTTATACATTATCTTCTATAAAGCATTCTCTATTGTTATAACGAACACCATCATAACTTCTCTTTTATATAGCATTCTCTATTGTTATAAGGAACACGATCATAACTTTTCTTCTATACAGTACTCTGTATTGTTAAATCGAACACGGTTATACATGATTTTTTATATAGCATTCTCTATTTAAGAAATACACTTCGCTCTACCACCATGTATAATACTGCTATTTCTCAGATGATGAATCTGTACACAGTTCTGATTACTGGCCACGATTTCCGATTGTAGAAGATGTTGATGGTGAATTCCTCAAAATCAACCCTTTTGTAATTTGAAAATCAACTGAAGACGTTTGTGGAATGTCCTCGGATACAGCAGTTTCAACAGCTCAAAGCACATCATTTTGCAAATAGAGGGATTGTAGGTCTCGGTGCACAAAACCTTAAATTCATGTAGAGGCATCATACGTGACCCTGCAAAGTGTCTCTCAGGCATGTCTGAAGAATCAAGGTGGAACATCTGTGACAAGGTTCACCAGGAAAGATGGTGATAGAATGATAAAACCTAACACCTACACCCACATTGGCACAATTTGTGGATCCCATTTCTGGTGTCCCCATGCCGGAATATTGTTAGAAGCGGTGTAAAACTCAACTCACTCACACTTCAATCTAAGCCGGATATTTCAATATTGGAATGGATGGGTATATGCCAAATCCACTCCGGTGTTTCAAATGTCATCAGTTTGGACATTGAGCAAAATCCTGCCAACCCTGTCTTCTTAGACTACACCAGAAGCGGCAGATCTGCCTGATCCTGAAATATGGACTGAACCCCTCAGAAATATATCACTTACAAAAAGGACAAACACAAACTCAAGAAGTATCAAACGACCTCAAACAAGTTGAAGTAGCTTTACCTTTAACTGTTCCTCTGGAGGTTCATAACATGCTTGATCCTCTGGATGTGAATTTCACTCACATATTTCAAAGTTTCATCTACAAAGGATCTTTGTAATCATGTTGATCTTCATTTAATCCTTGGATTTTAAAAAGAAATTTAATCGATTAATATATTTTGACATGTAGATAGTTGATTTATATTGTTAGTGAGTTTAAGTTGCAACTTAGATGGTTAAAATTATCGTCCTCCAAAAAAATGGATAAATCTCAATACAATCAATCACAGTCTCTTTTTAATCCATCTATATTCAATATTCAGAGACCACAGGCCTGTAGTACAATATATATTAAAACAGTATATAACAGTTTCATACATGATATTGAACATACATTCAATTGTAACGCTCGGTCGATGCTCTGTGATTATTCCTTTCTGAGTTTCATAGCATGATATATAAACATAAAAGACATTAATATTACATGATTTTCATAATCTATCTTCTCTTTTAATCTTCATAAATCTGCCTTTTCCACAAATCATGTGATGAGCAGCGAAAACGTGCTAAACTTACTCTAAAACCTTTTATCGTGACACATGATTTTAGATGTTCGGTTTAAAAAATGAATAGTAATCACATTTCATAGAAAAGGAAAGTTTTCCAAGCCAGTTTTGATGGCATTTATCATTTAATGTTTGCATAAATAAACTAATAAACGGTGAGGGAAACTCAACATTCTGTTTATACCACATGTGATTAAAACCTGTTGCAAATAATAGATTCTTGACATTCGTTACCCAATTGGTGTGTCTATTTCTGTCACATACTACAATCACCAGTGGCTGAAGGGATGGTGTAAATCCAGTTAGGCTCCATGCAGGTAGCAAGAGTACTGTAAGTCCCCATGGTCCCTAGTACGGTGATCTACCTTCATTTACTGGTGATCTATAGCCCGTTTTTATATTGTAATGTCCTCAATTGGATATAATTGTAAGTTACTTCATAGGTTAAAATCTAAAACTGTGATATTCTTATTACTTTACATAGTATAACATTAAACATTATTTAAGTATGATCAATTTTAGTGGCTGTAATATTGCCAAAGTGACTTTAGATTTTAACTCACTCACTCACCTTTGATGTTGATAGCACGAAACAAGCATTTCAGAATACTGACACCGTCACATGATGACGCATGTTGGAAAATAAGTGGCACAATACTAGGTCTTCCCTCAACCGATAATATGTATTAATCATATTGGGATGGCGTGGTTTGATTAAGGCTCGTCACGATAGAATTTCATTGGGTACGTTTGTCTGATAACTAATTCTCTTGTGATGCATGTCAGCGGTTCAGTAATACTTTGCTTAAAAAGGCCAATGACGTTGAGAGAATCTCAATGCCAATGTTGATTTTGCTGATGGTTTAGTATGGCTGTACGGTACAAAAGTGAGTGTTAACCATGCAAATTGCCACATCAAATTGGCACTGGCTCGGGGTTTTCAAGGGAAGACTCACTGACGATCGCTACACTGAGGATATGCGCAGCGTGTTGTGAGGATGGCAACCTTGCTGAGTCATTTGCTTTGTCAGCCGACCTGAAAAGTAAAACACTAGGTGTTCTGTTTACTGCTCAGGTCCAGTCCCTTCCCTTGATTTTGTTAACACGAACATTTATGATTTACCTATTGAACGTTTCACTTTGCCTATATCTATTCTGCTTGCACGTACTGAATTGTGTCACCCCAACAAACAGAGTCCAATTTGGAATACTAGCTAGAAGTTATCTGTAAATTGGAAACGTTTTAGTGGATCCACCGTGCTGCATATTTTGCAGTAGACACAAAATATACACCTTGCATGTTGTGTGGTACGCTAAAAATGCCATGCCTATAATATACGAAACCAATAAACTACACAATGACGCAGTTTACATGAAATGCAATAATTCACATTTTTTGTGACAAATATACAGTACATCATATAAGTAAGGGTTTGCGAAAAAAGGTAGAATCAGTCCAAGATTTATACAATTTGAGTAAACCTTTCTAAGCAACTCCCATTAATCGTCATTTGTTTACCCTGAATATAATGGACTAATACACGTCTTCATTCTTTTTCAGATCGAAGATACTGATAATTGGAAGAAGGGGCGTTTCAGAGTAAGAAATGTAATAAAGTGTAAATGAAATAAAGATATGAAGTAATCGCAACGATAGATTATGCCTTTTGTTTCAACTTCAATACTCCGGAAAGATGCTTGAGACGTGACGCCCTGTTGTAACAGAAGAAACCTTCCTGAAAGCATTTTCAGAAGCCACCACCCTTTAACCATTATGTATATCCAGTACCTTTCACCCGATGCACTCTACTTGTACATACAAAACAAGGTGCGACTGTATCAGGACCAGATGATCCAGTGATTTCTATTGGATAGGAATATAGCAAGCATGTCAATGATAACAAGACTCCCTGAGTCACCACATACGGCCAGCATACATTTGGGACTGAAGCTGACACACAGTCGTCCACGTGTTCTCAGTCTAGATCCCCGTTATGGCGCACAATCCTTCTTCCCTCATGACATCTGCAGGCACCGCTGCACACAAAGAATACAATACAAGAAAGTGAGTGAGTGAGTGAGTTTAGTTCTTACGCCACTTTTAGCAATAGTCCAGCAATATCACGGCGTGAGACAGAAATGGGCCTCACACATTGTACCCATGTGGGGAATCGAACCCGGGCCTTCGGCGTGACGAGCGAACGCTTTAACCACTAGGCTACTCCACCACCCTAGATACAAGAAAGACGTTTGGAGACCCATCCGTACATGTTCCTACATGCCCCCCAAATGTACCGCCAGTCACATGAAACATCAGTAACACAGCTTAGATGGCAACACTTCGTGTCTAGGAAAACATAGGCACAGAACAGTACTACACACAAATACATTTCAACGGTTTACTGTGCATACAGATCAAATCAAGTCTTTCCAAAGACGACCTAAAGTGTTCTGTAGCGTAATCCAGCATGTTTTACGTATTGAATATTAGTGTATCTGGAGTATAATAATCAAATTCAATTATCTACAGCTGGTCCCGTTCACATTCGAGACCAGTTCGTAGTATTCCTGGACAAGCCGAATAATTACCCGTGCCCCTCTTTAACGATTTCAAAATAACGTACTTCAAACAAGAACGATAACGCTATTCCTGTTTGATTCCAGTGGTACTTAATCTCACCGAAGTCCTCGTATATTGTGTTGCTGGGTTAGGTTGTTGTTTTGTATTTCTGTCTTTTAAAGAATAAAACCTCTTTGATACAACTAGACGAAGGAGAAAAAATTGTTAAACACATATTCTAACATAATTAGTAACAGCGGCTCACCATATATACTACCCATCAAAAGTTTAGACTCGCTTAAATCAATCACTGTACGTCATGTATGTTCATATGGTTACAACGAAGATGAATTTCTCCACTAACTTGGGGGAAACATCTACAAACGTTATGCAGATGATTGCATGAGGAACATGCATCAAATTGCTGAAAAGCATGTGCAAATATCGTGCATGTGAACAGCTGCGTTTTGGTGTAAAGTTTTGATAAAAATCGCCATTTTTCACCGAGTTTCATCATTTATTGAACACATAACAATAAACTTTTCAACGTCACGAATTTGTTTTACAATACATCAGCCCATGTATAAACAGTACCTTTAAACTGTATGGATTATTTTACAAAATCTAGTTCAGAACAGTTGACTGATGTAAGTGGCTACATTTACACTAGTGATTCTAAACTTTTGATGGGGAATATATTCCCAAAGGTATATTTCAGAATAGGGTTTAAGAATCATAAATGGGATTTGCGTTATGGAATATGTTAATAAAATGTAAACATATTTTAAAATATCCATAGAAATGTGAAATGTAGGGGATTAGTTATATCGACATATATTGTTTTGTAAAGCGTAGCGCTTTACGATATGTATTTCCTAAACATGTCGGAAAGCGGACATAGAATCTCTGTAACAATCCCGTGAGATCGTCAGAAAAACACGCACTTGCAACCACGACAGCAGTTGTGTACACAAATGCACGGGGTGTGTGTATTTGAATCTATCACCGTTCATGGCACACCCTTTTTAATAACTTCGCGTTAGGCAACAAAGTTCTGTTCTTTGTTTTCTATCCATCCGTTTAGCGCTGAAGACAGACACGGAAGATACTGGCTCGCTCGGTTTTCAAGTCAAGACCAGGCGCGTAGCACGCCAATTTCTTCGTGTAAGCCCGATAGACTGCAAAGCGTTTTATTTACATAATATTGAGGGCTTGTCCAACCTTTTTAGCAACAATCATGTGTAAGCCCGGGCTTTTGTTTATAATGGTAGCTACGCCCCTGAATGACTAACAGCTTGCCAGTTCGAAACCTCATATTGGAGCGAGGCACAAACGAAAACTGAAAAAAAACACATAATTTATACAAAAGCAAAACATAAAACAGATAATACCACATTCGGAAGTTCATGTCACATTACAATATCACAAAACGTGCACATGACATACACATTGTTTCAACTAAACTAGCTTACTGTCATACAATAGGTTATCCTAAACTTAGGCACGGAATGGGACTAAGATTATCAGGTTGATGCATAGACAAGTTTTAGGGGTTACCCCCTCCCACCCACCCCGTGCCTTCATTTGAATGACAGTTGTAAAACCTTTCCATCATTTTGCAAAACAACGGATCTGCCTCAGGTCATAAATAATCGATAATTGATCTATCAGCTGGTAAAAGTGACACTCAAACACTTTTTGTCCGCATTGACATCTATTAAAAATAATTCTTAAACCAAATACATGTACACTCTTTTTTCCATTTTCCTTGACATCATTTGTCTCAGTTATCCTGATTTCGTATTAAAAGTGTTTATAATATATGATGATGACTATCAACATGTTATAAATATTTATTGAGTGAGTATACATAAACGCCTTCTTTAGCAATATTCCTGCACTATCACGGCGGGGGGCACCAGAAATGGGTTTCACACTTTTTACCCATGTGGAGAATAGAACCCGGGTATTCGTCGTGACGAGCGAACGCCTTAACCACCATGTTCCCCCGCTGCCTCTTTAAAAAAAAAGGCAAATATACATTTCAACGGATTACTGTGATTACAGATTAAACCAAGTTTAGTGTAATCTTGCATGTTTTACGTAAATTACCATATCGTTTGTATAATAATCAACTTCAAATGTCAACAGCCGGTATCGTTCAACAGGGAAAGGGAGGCAAATCTGATTCAGGCGCATTTTTCTTATTTGTTCATTTTAATTTACCTTCAATTATTATAAAACTATAACTTGATTTATTCACGATATTGCCGATGTGACTCAAAAGTTGTAACTCACTCACTCACTATTCGTTCATTTCCCGCTACAAACAGACAGGGGCGATATTGGCTGGCTCCGTTATCAAGATGATGTCAAGAAAAACCGTATGCAGTTCGAAATTCAACGCCAAGATCTTCAGGCAGGGTGATTGTACTCGAGGGGAGAAAGAGGACAGTTGTGCACCTGGCAGGCAGCGAGAAAGTCACATCGGCCAAGCTGACGAGACTTTCTCCCGCCAAGTCCTTCGCTACTACAGGCCAGTTATCCCCCTTGGTTGATGATTCGGGCAGCAGTTCTGAAGGCAACATGGATGCTATATGTGCAAGATCCAGAAATACTGATGTATTACCGCAGAATTTTGTTTCCTCGGTGTTATTGATATTGCCGTAGATAGCGGTGACAGGTGCTGTTCCAAGGACAGCTGGTTCTAGTCAGCCCACTTTGATGAGCATGACTCCTCCACGTTCACTTCTGCTGAACCATGGTACTCTCTTACAAACACTAATATCATGTATTTTCTGTCTGATTTGCATTTTTGAAGTTTGTAAGTGACCAAAACGCTAGGATACATTATGGATGCTAACTTCTTTATCATATTATGATACGGCGTTTACGGTACTGAAACTCGCACAGAACAGACCTAAATACAGGACATCAGTTATCATCTGAAATGGAGAATGTGTTTATGATGTGATGTCTGGCACAGATAACATTCTCTAGTGGGGTAAGTTGGCGGAAGCCAGTGCTTGGCTGAAAGTGTCTTTACAAATGGCTGGTCTGAAGAGGCGGTGTCTGGCTGGCTTGTGCATATTTACTTGACTGGAGTTGGTGGCTTGTTGATTCAAGCTCGGGAGATACTGCCCATCTGTAGTAACTCCAGTGAGACAAACGTTTCATCTTTATACTGTGAGCTATGAGCTGCGATCTGCTAACATCTGATTTACTTGCATCAGCCAATAATATTTAGTTTTACAGATTAAATATTAATGCAGCAGAGGGAGGTCAGGTGGTCCAGGCAGTCAGGCCGATTATCATCATCTCAGGTACCCTTGCTACACGCAGTTCAAGTTGTGAATGGGGCTTCTCCTATTATGATTCCCTCATACCGAGGCTTCTGCATTACCTTGAGTGTCAGACGGGCAGGGTATATTTCTGTGTCAATAGATAAGTAGAGATCAAGGCACCGAAAACAAAAGGAAACCAGACGACAGTATGCGGTATCAAGTGAGACATTTGAAAAGTGAAGTGCTTACATTTATTATACATTTCATGAACATTGCCATTCACATTGTCTTCAAAAGAGATAAAATATTCAAATGCATTTGCTTGATCAAACGGTAGAATTATTTCTGAGGCTGTAAGTGGGCCTATTCCAAAGATGTTTAACAACATCATTTTCCTTGAAGCCCTGGACATATGTAGATGCGTACCATGGGTGGACCTCAGTGTTAAAGCCACAGGTCTGCCGAATATAGGTAAAGAAACATTGTCGAATATAGAGATTTTTCTGGGTTACACCTTATTTTTATTCTTGAGTACAACGTTTCAGGGCTTGTTCTGGCCCGAACATCAGTTTTACCTGATGATGGGGCCAGAAAAGCCCTGAAACGTGGAACTCAAGAATAAAAAAGATGTAACCCCCAAAAATCCCTATGTTCATCAAATAGCATCTTCTAAAATGCCAATCAAGCATCTAGGAACATTGTCGTTTAGAATATGATGTGAAGGAAGGACATCTTGTGACAAGGTGTTGAATAGTCTCAGGTTATTCATAACGTAGTCGGCGTTTCTCATTCAAAACCCCGTACGAATCTCATTTTAGCGGTTCTTTTTTGGACATAATCGACCCTTGATAGCTCAAAAGAAAACCACCTGTTTCATTTTTAATGCCGAGAAGAACAAGAGTGGTCTGATATGATCCTTCTAGTGAGCCGGTTAAGACTCAGAATGTCTTGTTTTGTCCAACTACGCCAAAGGAATATGACAGCACTGACACAACTTACGTATTTGTGGCTTTGATCTTGTTTTGATCATTCCAGAGAGATTGTACGTCTTGCATATGGACATTCCGGAGCTTGTCTTGAGCTTCCTTTCTAAGATAGTATTAGGCCTTTTTCTTGCCACGATTCAAATGAAGAGAACTGCCTTTGTCGAGTCCAAATGTCATACCTATATGATTAGAAAAAAGACTCAAGAATGAGTGCTTTTTCTTTCCAACTGGAGCTCTATCATCTCTGGAGCCTGCAAAAGCAACCTTTAACTTCTTGATTCTATTTACCTTCAAAGTCCAAGACTTGTTCCACCTCTTCAAATCATTCATTTCTGCTGCTGGCATTGATCTGGATAATATATCTCCTCTCCGTCGGCTTTCTTCTCCTCATTCCTCCTAAGGCTACGGATGGCCTTACATTGACTGCATTCAAAAAGTCGGAAACAAATGAATTACAGTAAAGACAGGAATTTAATAAATTAAGAAATAATTATAACACATACAAACCTTTAGTTACAGATGGGTCCAACGATGGTGGTGAAGCTGCTTGTGCCATCGGATCCAGAATAATCTTCATCTTCTGGATTATCGGATAACAACTCTATTTTCAAAGCAGACGCTTACCCCATATTACCAGTTTTTTTAATATATTAATAAATAATTAATTTATTAATTCATTCATAATGAATAAACACCGTGAATATAAACAATATATAATCTTTTCAGACTCTCCTCCTTGCCTTCCGACTATCAAAAATTTGTAGTCACAACATCCACTTTTAATGATTAATAATAATAATTAATATGGTGGATCGGTCAAGTTACAGGGGGATGGAGTTATTTAGCATCTTGTGGAAGATCAGGCCTACACCTTTCTTGGAATGCAAGTTCGAGACAAGCTCCAGAGTTCCCAAATTCAACAAAAACTTCGGGCCGAATACAAATCTCGCTTAAAGAAAATCTGGAGCTCAAAGCTAAATGCTCGAAACAAGGTCAAAGCTACCAATACTTTTGCTGTGGCAGTCCTCTCCTATTCCTTTGGAGTAGTTGATTGGACAAAACAGGACATCCAGTGTCTTGACCGCCTGACAAAACGGATCATGACTGATAACAGAGCCCACCACCCTCGTTCCTTTCTTAACCGTTTATATATGCCAATCAATTCTGGAGGTCGGGGTTTGATTAATGTGGAGGCTCTTTATGATAGAATTTTATTGTGTACTTTTGCACATATTTATTTATCGGATGATCCTCTAGTGATGCATGTGAAGACTCATGATGAAAGCAAGGAATTCCACAGTTATTTGAAGCGTGCCAAGGTTGTTGGACAGAATCTGAAATTTGAGGTTGACTTTGCTGATGGCGATGTACTGCTGGGCGGTACAGTAATGGGAGTAAACCAGGTAAAATCCGTCACCAAGTCTGCCCAGATCAGTATTTTGTGGAGGAGCTTTCTGAGAAGCCATTGCATCGTGTGTACATGCAGTGTGTGGAACAGAATAGCAATCCCACCGACTCCTTCGCCTGGATGAAGCGGCTGGTCTCAAGTGTGAAACTGAATTCACAGAGACTGTCCGACACCTTGTGAGTGGATGCCCTTCCTTGGCACAAACTCCATATCTTAAACGACATGATGGCATGGCCCCTGAACATGTCCAGGGCGTCATGGAAAATGATGCTTTCAAACGTCTGTGGAATAGGCCCATATACAGCCTCAGAAGAATTCCTGCTAACAAACCTGATCTTGACCTTTTTGATACAGCCAATGCATTTATATATATCATTGAATTTTCTGTCCCTTTTGACACCAATATGATTGGCAAGATTCAGGAAAAGCATACTAAGTATGCGAACCTCGCCTTTGAAATGTTTGCAAGTACACTGTCGTCAGGCTCCCCATTGTTCTCGGTGCCCTGGTTTGGTACCTCCTGATCTCTTGGCGCAGATGAGGAGAGTGCCCGGGTTCTCCACCGGTAGTACAGCCCTTCTGACACTCTGGGTAATGCAGAAGGCTGCAATGTTGGTGAGCCTTCATATTCTCCGGAAGGTTCTAGGTGGGTTCGCCTAAGCAGCGTTTCCTGGGTGAAGTCCCATTCGCTGTCTGGGCTGCGTGTAGAGGGGGCAAGGGCCCTGAGCTGATGATGAGCCTTACCAGCCTGACTGTGCCAGGATCACCCAAACCCTCTCTGCTGCATTTTCATCTTTAATCTGTAAAATATAATCTTGCTACTGGTCAATACGACATTGTCTTCTGCTGGTTACCCAGCCATGTTGGTAGCACAATGTCCGATTGCCGCTACGGCAGCACCGCACAAATCTGTGACAGCACTTCTGAACCCATACCCAGATTACAAATCAGTTATCAGATCTTACTTCCGTGTTCTAAAAGAAGTGGAAGTCTTAGACCCAAGTAGGTATCGATAAATTACATCAAATAAAACCAACTATTGCACAGCAAAAATAACTTAGTTTCCGTTTTTGCGGAAACCTAACGGATACTGGGTAATGTAGGTTTCCGCTAGGTTTCAGTATCCGGAAACAGACAATGCGAGTTTCCGCATAGTTTACAAAACTGAAACTAACAAATCTAGGTTTCCGTCAAGTTTCTACAACTGAAACTATCATTATGCGTTTCCATTTAGTTTCAGTTCGCTGAAACATTCAAAGAGAAATGACTTTGTTTCCGCTATTGCGGAAACCTATTGGATACTGGGTAATGTAGGTTTCCGCTAGGTTTCTGTTGGTTTCAGCTTAGATGAAATGGCAAACTTATAATTAGCTTTGTGCTGTTCCATTGGGGACTATATTTACTTACTGTTACATTTGCAAGATAATTTCTGTTTACAGAATCAGTTAGGGTCAATGCCGGAAGCAAAAGTACTGTTCGTGCCGTAGTCCCTAGTATGTTGATCAACCTTCAGGTGTTGGCAATCTATAGCTCATTTTTATACTGTACCGGTAAAGTTTTTATGGTTACATGCCAGTTTTTAGTGTACATTTGTGATAGATTAGTTATTTTACTGTCCTTCGAAGACAGGTAAGTATATAAGTTTGTTTTTATTTCATGTACACATTTACAAATTTAAAGTTACGACTTTCATAGTCACGATATGGCTACCGATGTGACTATGCAACTCACTCACTACCATTCTGCATAACTTGTGAATGTACAATTTATTACATTGTACGCGAAAAACAACAAACACAGTGACACATGCACTGTTATGATTCATCTGTTTCATTATTGTGAATAGCTCACATTTCAACAGTACTCAACAATGTGTATGTATGTATGTATGTATGTATGTATGTGTGTGTGTGTGTGTGTGTGTGTGTGTGTGTGTGTGTGTGTGTGTGTGTGTGTGTGTGTGTGTGTGTATGTATGTATGTATGTATGTATGCATGCCCATATCAAAAGGGAATTTTCAGCATTGGAGAAAACAAATTCTGTATGAATATGCAAATACAAATATGTCAAAACCCTACAACATTTTATGCATATGATGAAATGAGGTCTACTAGTGCAGGCATAACATATTTGCTGTGGTATTTATAAAACAGATTTCAAATTCAAATTCAAATGTTTATTGTATGAAAGGTCATGGGCCCATATTCATATACATGAAGTGTACATTTGAAGCTGTCTCAATGTATCTTAACATATACACACTAACAATCTCACATAGTAAAGACTTGGCAACTTGCTTACAACCATGAAGCTTCTGTTGCACTCACACTGAGCAGCCAACAATCCTCTGATGTGGTACATATGACGCAGAGCCTTGAGTTGAGCCTGAGTTTTGCCACACAGAAAGGGGAAATATAACCAAGTTGATTACAACAAGGCTTGAACCAGTCCACAACCGCAAACAGATGGTGTATGCTCTACTTAAGATTTGTGGGTGAATATGAAGAGTCCTGGTTGATGTCTGGCACAACATCGTTGCCATCCTTATCATCCCACACAGACTCTTCATCATCCTGCAAATACAATACATACAATGCTTAGTAAAACTGCAAAACAGCCAAAGTAACACATTTATACATATTCATAAACATGCACAGTGGTACATCTGATCACAATGAAATTATATAATTAGAACGACTAATTTGTATATGTAACCAAAATATTTTTTTCACAATCACAAAGGAAAGATATGTAGTATACATGTATATTGTATCTTCCATTTGACATGTCACTTATTTTATTGATTGGTACCAGAAAATAGTAGCCAACCCAGTATTCTGAAGCAAATTGTTGTAATATTTATTACTGTTACTGTACTCATATTCAAGGTAATATCTACTACCAAATCGCCAATTGAAATCGAAGCATTGGTAAAACGGTACATACATATTTTAAATAGATACGAATTATGTTTAAACACTGAATGTAACACCTAATTATATATGTGATCTTATTCAAATTGAAATGACCAACTCAACTGAGAAAAGCATACAAAACCTAACATTTCCCATGAATGAAAAATCGTGGGTATTTCTTAGTTTTATCAACTCTCTAAGGAAACATTCCCAGCAATATAGTAACATAAAATATTATTTTTTTTATGTGACCTTTAACTTAATTTAAAAAACTGTAAAATGTGTAACACAACTTATTCACTTTCAGTTACAGTTACATATCTGGTATACAATAATTACACTCTTGCTCGACAACGGTATAAGAATCCATACCGAAACGTCGCATCATATATAATAAAGAAGTTGTTCTCCATAAACTCTCTTACTTTCTTATTTGTCACCAACTTCTAAATGCCAATCAAACAAATTACAATAATTAAATATATTCATTATTGATATATGATGGATAGCAATGGGATAGATCAAACTGAAGTCGTTAAATGAAACCTATGAAGTGAAGTATTTTGGACTAACCTGATGAGAAACTGCCGTCCATTCAGACGATTCCTTGTTTCCTTGAAACAAACGACTGGCAGTGCGGACAGAAAACTGGGTCTTTTTCTTGGAACTGAAAAACATATCAACATATCTTAACTTATGAAAGTGTAATCCCATATATAACATGTGTTAAACTTATGGTTACACTGGAATCCACGCACTGTTACATTTTGAGTGATTATATTTTTCACAAAGATAAAGAAATTTATTCTATGTATCTATTTAGTGTTTACTTGTTTTTGACTAAATGCTGATGAATAAAAAATATTGTTTTAAGATTTCCTTTAATGAAATTAGGAGCACGGTATGGTGTAACTATAAATGATTACCAAGCCAAGCCAACAATCTCCAACAAGTCAGTGGATCCACAATACGTATCTGTAAATCAAATAATTGAAACAATGATTCTTTAAGAAATGTTATACGTCACTTGTGTCAATGCATTGTAAGGCTAAGAGGTTTAATAATTGATTACATAAATTATTACACAAAGCTATGAGTGTAAGTATATGTTATAATTGTTTTAATGGTAATAAAATGATAAAAAAGATGTACTGGTATAATTGGATAAATACCGCGATATAGCTGGAATATTGCCGAGTGCGGCATAATACTAAACTCGCTCACTTAGATATATTGAGCTGACATCACATATAATTAGATAAGTAAACTTATAATACAGGGAATGGTATCCGTAGATCTAGGTGTAGAACTGAAAAGAATGAACATTATATAAGCATGTCTAATACACGTGCATGTTTTGAGCTCAATAGGTAAATTACTTACCTGATGAAGTTTTACGTCCAGCAGAACGTATATTGCCTACTCCTGACAGGGTTTTGAAAAATCACCTATTTGCCACTAACACAATCTCTCATGAGTAGGACTCATGAAGCTCGATGAGGACTTTTAAAGTAACGTGAATATGTTTTCAGATTTATTCACTTCTCTAGGCCTACATGTTGATGCTTGACACTGAGGAGGAGCAATTAGTGCCCATAATGCGATGAGAAGACCCTTAAGCCCATACAAGCCCACTGTTGGGTACTCACATTCAATCTGCTCATTTCCACCTTTCACGGTCCCCTTTGATGTCGGCAATGTAAACAAATAAAACAATGGCGACCGGATCACGTCCACGCGAGACTACCTAAATCATTATAAAAACACACAGCTGACATTTTATGTGTATAGTGTATGTTTATTTTGTTGTATAACGCGGAAAGATATTGTCAAACTGTAATGTTAGATTTAGATTAAAAAACAACAACAAAGCGTTTTTTCCCGTGAGCCTTTGCGAGTCGCGATTTTCAAAGCCGCCTCAGTTACCCTCAAAGCACTGAAAGAGAGAATTCGCTACCTGGAAAAAGAAAGATGGAAATGGCTGCGAAAAACTCGCAGTACCACGACCCTGTCAGGTAAGACCAATTTGTTTTGTTGTCAAATAACGTTTTATGAATTATTTACTTTACGTACAGAAAATCCGGATTGGTAAACAAGCTAATCTATCGAATTACAGCCAGGGGCCATAGGTATTCGCCACTATGCATTATTCGACTTACATGTTAATTTGGTGCAGCTAGAAATATGTCTTGAATTTATTTGATATCCGTTTGATATTGTTCATATTTTGCACATGGGTTCTGAATCATCTCAGCTTCAAAAGACATAATTTCCGTTTTATTTTCAATTCAATGTGTGTCATGGTTATGGCAATTTTAACATGGCGGTCTATGGGAAAGAATACGCAATGTTGTATATATGTTGCTTATGTAACTACAATGCGGAAAATTATGTATCTGTGACCAAGATTATTTCCTAACAGCCTGCATGAATTTGACAACCAAATATGGAAAACTGAATTAAAGAAAATTACATAGCTACACTAAAATAGCATGCAAGTCTAAGAGAATTTTGCCGACTTGACGTATATTTAAGTCCCCTGACTGTATAAACAGTTTGCACGAACTATTTTCAAAGGTTGGTGAAGTAAAATAAGTGTCTATCTAAAATATACTACAATTTTGAAAAATATAGCAAATAGATTGTATATTAATTGATTTGTTTTATTCATTTAGGCTGTTGTGAGGAAACGTGTCACGACCACTCCTGGAAGAAAAGATCACCCTCTCTAACTGAAGGTATGTGTTTATGGTACTTTGAAACATAGACGTAATTTCACTTTGAATATTTTATTATTATGCTTCCCTAGATACATTTTCACAAAATGAACCATACTCAAGTTACATTTGCAAATGGATTTGAATAACCGGTAACTTAATCATGATTTCAAATTGGACCAAATAAAATTCACACCTGTGTGAAATGGCAGTAAAACTGACCCCTTGATTTTACAATACCGTAATTACTCCAAGGTTATGTCACATGAGATAACTGAACTTCATTCATCAGGATGTTTATGTCAGGCCGTTCACTTACTCATTGCATAACCTTAAAGTGATAAATCTGTAGTTTGCTTGTTGGTATAAATGTCGCTGCAATTGTTTGGGGGTTTGTTAAACCTCAAATGAATGAATGGAGAAATGCAAAAGAAAAGTAACGTGTTATTGTTTATATTTTTCAGCTGATGATGAGTCTGCAGACTGTATAACGAATGACCAAGGATGGTCAGCTGAAACATGTGTGAAGGTAATTTTGACCTATCTGTAGTGACTTTCATTATAAGTAGTAAATTATTTCCAATTAATAGAGTAGAGACAAGGTTTATGGATGTCAACTCCTTTATTATGTGAAAACATGTTTCAGAGTGAATGCTTACCCCTTCGTCAGGTGTAAGCATTCACTCCGAGACATTGTGTTTTCACATAATAAAGACCTTGACATCCGGAAACATTCGTGTCTTGTATTATTCACTTCTAAATGGTGTAAACATACAGACGTAATGGTGTAAACATACAGTCACTACTGGGTGAATATACTTGTGCCTTCAACAATACAACTGCCTGACTGAGTTTGGTTTTACGCCGCTTTTAGCAATATTCCAGCAACATCACGGCGGTGGACACCACAACGTTGATGAAAATCTATTACTAGTACCATTATTACTACATAGAAAATGCAATAAATGTTCAGATATTATATATAACATATTACTACCTCTGGTCTGGGAAGCATGTAACCCCAGAGCAAATTTTTGTATAGATTTGTGTGTCCTCTTTAGAAAATAAGATATTACATTCGGTCAATGAAGTGTGATGAATTGCATAATTTGAGTTTTGAGAAAACTAGTGCAAAGTGTGATTGTTCAATTTAGTTCTCTTTTATTCAAACTTACTTGTGGATTACTCATTTTAAATCATCCTTGGCATTGTCAGTTTCTTGTTGATTGATGTTTGTGTAATTCATCAAAATAACCTAGTAATTCGTTATAACCTGCCATTTTCAGAAACTTGCACAACGCCCAAACAGACTTGCATCTATTGATTGGCCAGATAGACGATAGAAAAAGGTAGCGACAACACTCACCACAGACATGACATCACCAGTCGTGAGTGACGAAGATGACGTCAATTAGTTGCATTCCGTCCCCTTTGTCTGTGAGTCCAGCAAGCTTAGGGCATACACGACGACACTGGACTTGGAAAGAATCTACACCTCCACTGCTCTCGTCAAGGCCAACAGGAGGACGAGGATGAGGCATCCAACCAAAGTAACAGAGGGATCTCCGCCCAGGGATGCCCCTTACAGGGCCCACTGACCAGCTCTTGCAATTTAATTAAATTTATTTTCAATTTCATAATGTAATTTTATTTTTGTATTGTAAGCTGTATGTTGTTATTGTATATCATAGTGGATGTTTGGCGATAGTTGTGACATAGAGTGTGTGGCTGAATGCCAAGGCGTGCAAATAAATGTCCGATGCAGCTATGTTTTATTACTGTGTTAAGTTGTATGTTATTGTTATTCTTCATCATTAGCATGATTTTAGAAATAAATTTCGTATCTAACATGCTATTTCAAGATAATAAGTGAATGAAAGTTTAACTGATGAAAAATTACAACTTTGTTATAAATGATATATGATTTCTAAAACTGGATTGAGTTATGCCAACATGTTTCTTTAGTGCTATATTACTATTTATATGTATGATCTTTATTTGCCTTAAATGCTAATCCATACCATGTTGAGAAAATAAAACAATGAATCTTATTACATATTCTGTTTTTCTTTTAGTAAATGTCATGATAATAACAAATTGCTTATATTGTTTTTTAACAAGAGTTTATGATATAAATAAAGACGAATGTTTACATTTAGCTCTTTGAAACGCATATGAAAACCTGTGAACCTGAAATTGAAACCGGTAACTGAAACTATGCGGAAACCTTGTCGGATTGTTGGTAACTGAAACTATGCGGAAACTATGTCGGATTGTTGGGAACTGAAACTATGCGGAAACTATGTCGGATTGTTGGTAACTGAAACTATGCGGAAACCTGTTGGAGTCTTAATAACTGAAACCTTGCGGAAACCTGATGGATTCAAAGTTAACTGAAACTCAACGGAAACTTCTTGGAGTGTGGGTAACGGATACCTTGCGGAAACCTGTTGGAGTGTGGGTAACGGAAACCTTGCGGAAACCCTTAGAAAGTGGGTAATTGTAAGTTTCCGTTATTGCGGAAACTCAATGTAAAAGAACGGAAACTCACTGGATTCTAGGTGGAAACTTAAGTTTCAGTCCAGTTTCTACCAGGTTTCCGCATTGCGGAAACCGAGTTATTTTTGCTGTGTTGGTTACACCTAATTGGGTTGTCAGTCTTGTTTGAAGAGGTTATTATGCAACTATGTCGCATTTGCCATACTCGTTATGCACACGAGTAATTGTTTAAAGGTGAGGTTTGTCGTATCCCTTGTGATGAAAGCATCCATCCTAGGGCACATGGTTTGTTGCCCTCCAAAAGATAGGTTTTTTAAAACATATCGTGCAGTGGAACTGTAGAGGACTACGGACTAATTTTAATGAAATACTGCTCATATTCTAGGATCTAACACCATCATCATTCCGTATTTAATGATCGTGATACTGGCCAATACCACATCGTCCTCTGCTGGTTACCAAGCCACGTTGGAATTTCTGGTAACACGATGGCCGATCTTGCTGCCAAAGCAGCACTCAACAAAGCTGTGACACAATTCTCATTCCATACTCCGATTACAAAGCTACCATTAGATAGCGCACTTGTGATCAGATGCTGAGTGACTGAGTGAGTTTAGTTTTACGCCGCACTCAGCAATGTTCCAGCTATATGGCGGCGGTCTGTAAATAATCGAGTCTGGACCAGACAATCCAGTGATCAACTGATCTGATGATGAAGAAGTGGGACACTCACGTAGGTATTAATAAATTCCATGCTATAAAACCCTATATTGGTTACACCTACTTGGGTTGTCAGTCCAGATCTGAAGAGGTCATTTTAAGACGATGCCGGCCATTCTCGATATAATCACGAAAAACCTGTTAAAAGGTGAGGATCCTCTCACTGATGAAAGAATCACGGTCAAACGTGTCCACCTTGACTGTATTGATTTTTCCATCACAAGAGATCGAAATTTCATCCCTAAAGGATCTGTTTAATGAAAGTCCTCATTTGATTCCCAAACCTTTAAAAGAAATTGAATTGATTGACAATTTTTAAATGTATTGTAATAAGTCACTGATTTTAAGTGAGAAGAATGATTGAATGACTGGGATTGTTAGTGGCTGTACCATAAGGTAAGTATATTGTTGGAGGCGAGGTCAGGTGAAATTGGGTTTAACGTCGTGCTTGAGAATATTTCGCTCATATGACGACGTGCATGCGTGTATGTGTAAGTGCGGCTGCTTGTACTAGCCCAAACTGAAGCTGGTTTTATAGTGCTAGCCCACTGAGATATCATGCCGCAGTGAACAATGAATACCCCACTCAGACACATTATACTGACTCCGAGTCGACCAGTCCTTGATGTACTCATTAATGCCGAGCGCCAGACAGGGACCAACAAGTACCATATTTCAACGTATTTTTGTATGACGCGGTCGGGGGATCGAACCCGCGACCTTCCGCTCTCCGGTCGGATGCTCTAACCACTACACCAAGGAGGCGGTCTATTGTTGAAAGAGCAGTAGGATGACACACATTTTGTCAACGCCCTTTGAAGATTTCATAGTGTTTCTCTGCTGACTGGAATAAACATACAAGAAGGTGGATAATTTAAAGTAATCTTTATCTCATATAGTTATATTGCATGGTACATTGTTATGTAAGCATATTATTTTACGTATACTATGTACATGTAATGTCATGACAAATATATTACGATGAGGTTGTACAAGGTTTTACATGACACGTGATTTCTGCGTACTTGACCAAAAATAAGTTCATACGAGTCACAGCTGATGCAATATATATTTCAAGTAAGTGTGTCTGAAATCCAAAAGAAGTCTAGTAAATACAATATCGAAGCAATGCATCAGATTACTAACAAATGATTACAGTATCACGAAACAGGCTTTGACAGCCATTGCCTGATTCAGAATTAGTAATGGAATCATTTTCTTGACAAAATATTTTCATTACTCGCACACTTAAAAGATGACTCCTTCTATTAATTCTATTTCTCAAAGTCAATGTAAAACCCTGTATGTAAACAATTCTAGTACCCTTGTAACTGATTTAAATAAGGAAACACGTCAAAAATGTATTGGTAGTATTCTGCTTTCAGTAAACAAATTAAAAAGATATATACAATATGTCATGATATAGTAAATTAAGGCCATACGGCGCCAACAAAGCCCAAACCAAACTTAACATACAAATCTAAATACAAGGCTTCAGGGAAAGAACATCCTATATTCACTGTCATAGAATATTCAGTGTTAAACATAGCAAACAAACACACTTGTGATAAAAATTGACCTTACCATATAGAGTACCTAAGATGATGGAAATAATGCAATGACACGGTAAATATTGAAATGACACGATGAGTTGTTTTCTCAGTGCCCTAGGGGCATGACTAAAGGTATACACATACTACTCATCAAAGGTTTATCTAATGTAAAGATCAGATTTGACCAATTCAAATGATTCAAAAGTCTTTTTGCGCCCCATTGGGAATTTTAAATCTCACAGCTAAACATGGGAGCGCATTTGAGAAAGTCACATATAAATTATCTGCCTGGTGCCCTATGGGACCCATCAGGAGTATCGTCTAAACACCGGGACATCGGCGTTTCCATACAGATCCCTTTACCGTTGTCCTGGTTGACCACGGTACTAGAATTTGTATCAACACGACGCATAAAAGAAGTTGATATCTACAACGTTTGTCTACATTGGGTGAGTTAAGTTTTGAGTTTAGATTGTGGGGAATCAAACCTTACCCCGACGCCTCTCTTTTGGCAGAGATTTGTTATCGATATGGAAGGGAGTTTCTCATTTACTTATATATTTGGAGGACACCTTTGTTCTCAGGGACAGATGACTGTCGGAGCTTCCTAAAAACAAGTTTGAGTGAGTGAGTTTAGTTCTACGCCGCACTCAGCAATATTCCAGCTATATGGCGGCGGTCTGTAAATAATCTGGTCTGGACCAGACAAGCCAATGATCAACAGCATGAGCATCGATCTACGCAATTGGGAGCCGATGACATGTATCAAACAAGTCAGCGAGCCTGACCACCGGATACCGTTAGTTGCCTCTTACGACAAGCATGGGTTACTAAAGATCAATTCTAACCCGGATAAACAAGTTTGAAGCTACAGAACAATGTGAATAATGATGGACAACTTCCAAACATTTGTGACATTTGCATGGCATTGCTGAGATAACTCTATGTCATGGTAGCATCAAAAATGATTAGATACATTGTTACATACAATAATACATACAAAATATGCACACTGCTGAACAGCTTTACATAAATACCTTGTAATATTAATATGCAAGCATTTATTCCTTATTGGTTAACGCCGCACTCAGGCATCTTCCAGTGATATGACGGCAATCTGTAAATTATCTACACCAGACGATCCAGTGATAGACATCATGAGCACTGTTCTACGCTGGTGGGATACAATCACTAGCATTAACCAAGTCAGCGAGCCTGACCACCCGATGTCGCTATTCTCCTCTCCAGCCTTTGGTGTTTACATTTCACAACTTTTGAGGTTCAATCGAGCTTGATCTTTTTATCAGGATTTCAAAGAGCGACATACCACTCTTGCCCAGAAGTTGTTTGATCAAGGATACAACATTCAAGGCCTCAGTAGAGCTTTCAAGAAATTATATGGTAGATATGGTGAGGACATTTTCAAATTTGATGCATAAGTGACAAAAATCATGTCCGATGCAATTCTCCATTTACACATATACGATGTCCTCCCGAATTATTTCAGGTGAACAACTGACTACACTTAGCATATGTTTATGACGGATGCCACCAGTGGGGCAGGATACGCTCAACGCTATGTCATAGTGATTCATAAACACATGCTCTGTCATCCTATCGCATGGCGACAATCACTGGATTGTCTGGTTCTGACGCGATTTGTATAACAACATCATACAGCTGTAATGCTGCTGAAACATACATATGCTCATGATATAGTCACCATTGTACAACCGAGATATCTTATGAAAGTGGAAAGGGTTTTGTCGCTTCTATTTATGACATGCATGCATTGCTAAGCCCAACACTAACTCGGATGTTCACAAGCTTTATTCAATTAAGCCCCTGCACAAACACATATACACACAGAACAATATACTGCCATGGATACTATAAATTATATAAGCTGCCATAGCAGTGGGTGAACACAGTAAACATACCACAAGCAGAAACTCCACTCCAACAGCCAGTATTTGGCGTGCACTACTACAGTACAGACATCGCTTATCATTGCCCCAACAATCAATCTCCAGCTCTGTTGATGGCTTCACGAATGTTTCTAGTCCATGCAAGTGTGAAATGCTGCACACAGCCAGGCATACAATATGAAGACATATACTCACACAGGCATCCGTGTCGATACCACCATCTCCTCACGTTTGCATAAAGAATAGAGGTTTATTAAGTCAGTCCAGTATTCAAAGGCTATTTGCTGCTGAATGTACAAATACACTTGTTTTACATTTTTTTACATTTCCATCGTATTAAAAGTGTTAATAAAATCTATGATGATGACTATCACCATGTCACAAATATATATTGAGCGAGTGTCGTGTATAGCAATATTCCAGCAATATCACGGCAGGGGACACCAGAAATGGGCTTAACACATTGAACCCATGTTAGGAATAGAACCCAGATGTATAGCGTGACGACGGAACGATTTTAACCATTTTCTACCCTGCCGCCCCCATTTATTTAAAGGTCACATGAAAAGTAAAACACAACTTTGCAGATTCTGACTTATAAAGTTGAAAAATAACGCGATGAAAAAAACACACGCGAAATCGGAGTTCAAACGATTCACTAATTTTCCCCCAGCGCTTGGGGGAATTCAAGTGGTTTCAAAAGGTGGGCTGCTCTCTTAGCACGTGCGCACTGAAATAGGTTCGCGCAGCTTGGAAGCGGGTTGTCCGGTGTATACTCGGTGAAGGCTTAGGTGTGAGCTATTTTTCTAATGTTTTGTTGATATTTCACAGTCGCGAGCTTTTTATATGTTATGACAGTACTGTTTATATAATTTCATTTGTCTATTTCACCACACGTTCTTACTGAGTCACCTTCTCAGTTCGATACTTAAAAGCAATGTCATTATTTAGCGTTGACAGAATTTCTAACTGTGATATAGAAATGTCGTTGTCACAGACAAAACTCAATGTCTGTTTTATTGACACATATGTGTCTGCCTGCCTGTCTGCTAATGACCATATTCAGTACACAACTTCGATCACTGACCACATGCAATTTGAACTTAACACCTATCAGGCTATGCACCATAAACAAAACGCATTGATTTATGGCCTGAATTCGGTCTCTGTCACATTATGTAATTACACAGACAGGCAGGTGTGATACTTGTACACATGACATGTTATGATGTCCGTTGATTGCAAAATGTTATACACAAAAAATGAGCATGTATTTACAAAACCCACTATCTCTATATATACACACACAATGAGCCTTGTGGGCATCTGCAAATGAACCAGCCGTTACACTTGAGTGCACACCCACCCGCTCTGACTGGGTTCGGTATCCCGGCTTCTTCGTTTCTTGGGAAGTAAACCCAAGTACACAATATTGCACTTTTGATTTGCGATTGTGTGCTTATAATTTTGTTTATATGTTTTTTCATAACCAGCAATGTATATTATATGTCATGAATAAGTGATAATTTTGTTTTAATTATGTTTGATGTTTTGGTTGCATGCGACCTTTAAAGAAAACCCTTGTTAAGCAAGTAGACGTAACTTCAATTGTCGAATACCTTAAGTGACTGTTGTCAATATACACCTCTCTGAGAGTAATCCGATGACTGGTGATATCCCTTCCTCACTAGGAAATCCTCTTAGTCGACTGTGATGCAACATCACTGGTGTACTCCCAATGCTGTCTCTGCTATCTATGTCAGCTATTCCACGCGAGTAAAGATCCTTAACAATATCTACATTGTCACTCAAACATCCTTAATGTAGAATGTTTCTATCTACATCATCCACTACCGACAAGTTGCATCCTTTGTTCACCAGTAGATCAACAACTTTCTTATTGACCTTCTTTGCTGCATACATCACTGGTGTTCTCCCCACCCTGTCTCTGCTCTCTATGTCAGCTATCCCACGCGATAGAACATCCTCAACAATGTCTTCATTGTCACTCAAACATGCAACATGTAGAATGTTTCCACCTAGATCATCAACTACCGACAAGTTGCATCCTTCCCTCACCAAAAGATCAAAAACTGTTCTATTGCCCTCCTCTGCTGCATACATCATCGGTGTCCTTCCTTGATCATCTCTGCTCTCTACGTCAGCTATCCCACGCGAGACAAGATCCCTAACAATGTCTTCATTGTCACGTAAACAGGCAACATGTAGAATGTTTCCACCTAGATCATCCACTATCGACTGGTTGCATCCTTTGTTCACCAGTAGATCAACAACTTTCTTATTGCCCTTCTTTGCTGCATACATCACTGGTTTTCTCCCCGTCTTGTCTGCGCTCTCTATGCCAGCTATCCCACGCGAGAGAAGATCCCTAACAATGTCTTCATTGCCACGTAAACATGCAGCATGTAGAATGTTTCCACCTAGATTATTCACTACCGACAAGTTGCATCCTTTGCTCACCAGTAGATCAACAACTTTCTTATTGCCGTGCTCTGCTGCATACATCACTGGTGTCCTTCCTCGATCATCTCTGCTATCTATGTCAGCTATCCCACGCGAGAGAAGATCCTTAACAATGTCTTCATTGTCACCTGAACATGCAAAATGTAGAATGTTTCTATCTACATCATCCATTACCGACAAGTTGCATCCTTTGCTCACCAATAGATCAACAACTTTCTTATTGCCTTTCCATGCTGCATACATTACTGGCGTGCTTCCAACCAAGTCTCTGCTATCTATGCCAGCTTTCCCACGCGAGAGAAGATCCTTAACAATGTCTTCATTGTCACCTAAACATGCAGCATGTAGAATGTTTCCACCTAGATTATCCACTTCCGACAAGTTGCATCCTTTTCTCACCAGTAGATCAACAACTTTCTTATTGCCCTTCTCTGTTGCATACATCATCGGTGTCCTTCCTTGATCATCTCTGCTATCTATGTCAGATATCCCACGCGAGAGAAGATCCTTAACAATGTCTTCATTGTCACGTAAACATGCAAAATGTAGAATGTTTCCACCTAGATTATCCACTACCGACAAGTTGCATACCTTGCTCACCAGTAGATCAACAACTTTCTTATAGCCCTTCTCTGCTGCATACATCGCTGGTGTCCTTCCTTGATTATCTCTGCTATCTATGTCAGCTATCCCACGCGAGAGAACATCCTCAACAATGTCTTCATTGTCACCTAAACATGCAGCATGTAGAATGTTTCCACCTAGATTATTCACTACCGACAAGTTGCATCCTTTGCACACCAGTAGATCAACAACTTTCTTATTGCCCTTCTCTTTTTGCATACATCACTGGTGTCCTTCATTGATCATCTCTGCTATCTATGTCAGATATCCCACGCGAGACAAGATCCTCAACAATGTCTTCATTGTCACCTAAACATGCAGCATGTAGAATGTTTCTACCTAGATTATTCACTACCGACAAGTTGCATCCTTTGCTCACCAGTAGATCAACAACTTTCTTATTGCCCTTCTCTGCTGCATACATCACTGGTGTCCTTCCTTGATCATCTCTCCTATCTATGTCGGCTATCCCACGCGAGAGAACATCCTTAACAATGTCTTCATTGTCACGTAAACATGCAGCATGTAGAATGTTTCCACCTAGATTATCCACTATCTACAAGTTGCATCCTTTGTTCACCAGTAGATCAACAACTTTCTTATTGCCCTTCTGTGCTACATATATCACTGGTTTTCTCCCCGTCTTGTCTGCGCTCTCTATATCAGCTATCCCACGCGAGAGAAGATCCCTAACAATGTCTTCATTGCCACGTAAACATGCAACATGTAGAATGTTTCTATCTACATCATCCACTACAAGTTACATCCTTTGTTCACCAGTAGATCAACAACTTTCTTGTTGCCCTTCTCTGCTGCATACATCACTGGTGTCCTTCCTTGATCATCTCTGCTATCTATGCCAGCTATCCCACGCGAGAGAAGATCCTCAACAATGTCTTCATTGTCACGTAAACATGCAACATGTAAAATGTTTCTACCTACATCATCCATTACCGACAAGTTGCATCCTTTGCTCACCAATAGATCAACAACTTTCTTATTGCCTTTCCCTGCTGCATGCATTACTGGCGTGCTCCCAACCCTGTCTCTGCTATCTATGCCAGCTATCCCACGCGAGAGATGATCCTCAACAAAGTCTTCATTGCCACCTAAACATGCAACATGTAGAACGTTTCTACCGGGATCATCCACTACCGACAAGTTACATCCTTTGTTCACCAATACATCAACAACTTTCTTATTGCCCTTCTCTGTTGCATACATCATCGGTGTCCTTCCTTGATCATCTCGGCTATCTATGCCAGCTATCCCACGCGAGAGAAGATCCTTAACAATGTCTTCATTGTCACCTAAACATGCAAAATGTAGAATGTTTCCACCTAGATTATCCACTACCGACAAGTTGCATCCTTTGTTCACAAGTAGATCAACAACTTTCTTATTACCAATCTCTGCTGCATACATCGCTGGTGGCCTTCCTCGATCATCTCTGCTATCTATGTCAGCTATCCCACGCGAGAGAAGATCCTTAACAATGTCTTCATTGTCACCTGAACATGCAAAATGTAGAATGTTTCTACCTACATCATCCATTACCGACAAGTTGCATCCTTTGCTCACCAATATATCAACAACTTTCTTATTGCCTTTCCATGCTGCATACATTACTGGCGTGCTTCCCACCCAGTCTCTGATATCTATGCCAGCTATCCCACGCGAGAGAAGATCCTTAACAATGTCTTCATTGTCACCTAAACATGCAGCATGTAGAATGTTTCCACCTAGATTATCCACTACCGGCAAGTTGCATCCTTTGCTCACCAGTAGATCAACAACTTTCTTATTGCCCTTCTCTGTTGCATACATCATCGGTGTCCTTCCTTGATCATCTCTGCTATCTATGTCAGCTATCCCACGCGAGAGAAGATCCTTAACAATGTCTTCATTGTCACGTAAACATGCAAAATGTAGAATGTTTCCACCTAGATAATCCACTACCGACAAGTTGCATCCTTTGCTCACCAGTAGATCAACAACTTTCTTATAGCCCTTCTCTGCTGCATACATCGCTGGTGTCCTTCCTTGATTATCTCTGCTATCTATGTCAGCTATC
This sequence comes from Haliotis rubra, assembly GCF_003918875.1. Classification (NCBI taxonomy): domain Eukaryota; kingdom Metazoa; phylum Mollusca; class Gastropoda; order Lepetellida; family Haliotidae; genus Haliotis; species Haliotis rubra. The sequence goes on from NW_025765043.1 coordinate 232,838, forward strand.
CCACGCGAGACAAGATCCTTAACAATGTCTTCATTGTCACCAAAACATGCAGCATGTAGAATGTTTCTACCTTGATCATCCACTACCGACGAGTTTCATCCTTTGCTCACCAGTATATCAACAACTTTCTTATTGCCTTTCCCTGCTGCATACAACACTGGAGTCCTTCCTTGATCATCTCTGCTATCTATGTCAGCTATCCCACGCGAGAGAAGATCCTTAACAATGTCTTCATTGTCACGTAAACAGACAACATGTAAAATGTTTCTACCTACATCATCCATTACCGACAAGTTGCATCCTTTGCTCACCAATAGATCAACAACTTTCTTATTGCCTTTCCCTGCTGCATGCATTACTGCCATGCTCCCAACCCTGTCTCTGCTATCTATGCCAGCTATCCCACGCGAGAGAAGATCCTCAACAAAGTCTTCATTGCCACCTAAACATGCAACATGTAGAACGTTTCTACCGGGATCATCCACTACCGACAAGTTGCATCCTTTGTTCACCAATAGATCAACAACTTTCTTATTGCCATTCTCTGTTGCATACATCATCGGTGTCCTTCCTTGATCATCTCTGCTATCTATGTCAGCTATCCCACGCGAGAGAAGATCCTTAACAATGTCTTCATTGTCACGTAAACATGCAACATGTAGAATGTTCCCACCAAGATTATCCACTATCGACAAGTTGCATCCTTTGCTCACCAGTAGATCAACAACTTTCTTATTGCCCTTCTCTGCTGCATACATCGCTGGTGTCCTTCCTCGATCATCTCTGCTATCTATGCCAGCTATCCCACGCGAGAGAAGATCCTCAACAATGTCTTCATTGTCACCTAAACATGCAGCATGGAGAATGTTTCCACCTAGATCATCCACTACCGACAAGTTGCATCCTTTGCTCACCAGTAGATCAACAACTTTCTTATTGCCCTTCTCTGCTGCATACATCACTGGTGTCCTTTCTCGAGCATCTCTGCTATCTATGTCAGCTATCTCACGCGAGAGAAGATCCTCAACAAAGTCTTCATTGCCACCTAAACATGCAACATGTAGAACGTTTCTACCGGGATCATCCACTACCGACAAGTTGCATCCTTTGCTCACCAGTAGATCAACAACTTTCTTATTGCCCTTCTCTGCTGCATACATCACTGGTGTCCTTCCTCCATCATCTCTGCTATCTATGTCAGCTATCTCACGCGAGAGAACATCCTCAACAATGTCTTCATTGTCACGTAAACATGCAACATGTAGAATGTTTCTACCTAGATCATCCACTACCGACAAGTTGCATCCTTTGTTCACCAGTAGATCAACAACTTTCTTATTGCCCTTCTGTGCTACATATATCACTGGTTTTCTCCCCGTCTTGTCTGCGCTCTCTATATCAGCTATCCCACGCGAGAGAAGATCCCTAACAATGTCTTCATTGCCACGTAAACATGCAACATGTAGAATGTTTCTATCTACATCATCCACTACAAGTTACATCCTTTGTTCACCAGTAGATCAACAACTTTCTTGTTGCCCTTCTCTGCTGCATACATCACTGGTGTCCTTCCTCGATCATCTCTGCTATCTATGCCAGCTATCCCACGCGAGAGAAGATCCTCAACAAAGTCTTCATTGCCACCTAAACATGCAACATGTAGAACGTTTCTACCGGGATCATCCACTACCGACAAGTTGCATCCTTTGTTCACCAATAGATCAACAACTTTCTTATTGCCATTCTCTGTTGCATACATCACTGGTGTCCTTCCTTGATCTTCTCTGCTATCTATGTCAGCTATCCCACGCGAGAGAACATCCTTAACAATGTCTTCATTGTCACCTAAACATGCAACATGTAGAATGTTCCCACCAAGATTATCCACTATCGACAAGTTGCATCCTTTGCTCACCAGTAGATCAACAACTTTCTTATTGCCCTTCTTTGCTGCATACATCGCTGGTGTCCTTCCTCGATCATTTCTGCTATCTATGCCAGCTATCCCACGCGAGAGAAGATCCTTAACAATGTCTTCATTGTCACCTAAACATGCAGCATGTAGAATGTTTCCACCTAGATTATCCACTATCTACAAGTTGCATCCTTTGCTCACCAGTAGATCAACAACTTTCTTATTGCCCTTCTTTGCTGCATACATCACTGGTGTCCTTCCTTGATCATCTCTGCTATCTATGTCAGCTATCCCACGCGAGAGAACATCCTTAACAATGTCTTCATTGTCACCTAAACATGCAACATGTAGAATGTTCCCACCAAGATTATCCACTATCGACAAGTTGCATCCTTTGCTCACCAGTAGATCAACAACTTTCTTATTGCCCTTCTTTGCTGCATACATCGCTGGTGTCCTTCCTCGATCATCTCTGCTATCTATGTCAGCTATCCCACGCGAGAGAAGATCCTCAACAAAGTCTTCATTGCCACCTAAACATGCAACATGTAGAACGTTTCTACCGGGATCATCCACTACCGACAAGTTGCATCCTTTGCTCACCAGTAGATCAACAACTTTCTTATAGCCCTTCGCTGCTGCATACATCGCTGGTGTCCTTCCTTGATTATCTCTGCTATCTATGTCAGCTATCCCACGCGAGAGAAGATCCTTAACAATGTCTTCATTGTCACCTAAACATGCAGCATGTAGAATGTTTCCACCTAGATTATCCACTACCGACAAGTTGCATCCTTTGCTCACCAGTAGATCAACAACTTTCTTATTGCCCTTCTTTGCTGCATACATCGCTGGCGTGCTTCCCACCCAGTCTCTGATATCTATGCCAGCTATCCCACGCGAGAGAAGATCCTTAACAATGTCTTCATTGTCACCTAAACATGCAGCATGTAGAATGTTTCTACCTTGATCATCCACTACTGACAAGTTGCATCCTTTGCTCACCAGTATATCAACAATTTTCTTATTGCCTTTCCCTGCTGCATACAACACTGGAGTCCTTCCTTGATCATCTCTGCTATCTATGTCAGCTATCCCACGCGAGAGAAGATCCTCAACAAAGTCTTCATTGCCACCTAAACATGCAACATGTAGAACGTTTCTACCGGGATCATCCACTACCGACAAGTTGCATCCTTTGTTCACCAATAGATCAACAACTTTCTTATTGCCATTCTCTGTTGCATACATCACTGGTGTCCTTCCTTGATCATCTCTGCTATCTATGTCAGCTATCCCACGCGAGAGAACATCCTTAACAATGTCTTCATTGTCACCTAAACATGCAACATGTAGAATGTTCCCACCAAGATTATCCACTATCGACAAGTTGCATCCTTTGCTCACCAGTAGATCAACAACTTTCTTATTGCCCTTCTTTGCTGCATACATCGCTGGTGTCCTTCCTCGATCATTTCTGCTATCTATGCCAGCTATCCCACGCGAGAGAAGATCCTTAACAATGTCTTCATTGTCACCTAAACATGCAGCATGTAGAATGTTTCCACCTAGATTATCCACTACCGACAAGTTGCATCCTTTGCTCACCAGTAGATCAACAACTTTCTTATAGCCCTTCGCTGCTGCATACATCGCTGGTGTCCTTCCTTGATTATCTCTGCTATCTATGTCAGCTATCCCACGCGAGAGAACATCCTCAACAATGTCTTCATTGTCACCTAAACATGCAACATGTAGAATGTTTCTACCTTGATCATCCACTACTGACAAGTTGCATCCTTTGCTCACCAGTAGATCAACAACTTTCTTATTGCCCTTCTCTGCTGCATACATCGCTGGTGTCCTTCCTTGATTATCTCTGCTATCTATGTCAGCTATCCCACGCGAGAGAACATCCTTAACAATGTCTTCATTGTCACCTAAACATGCAGCATGTAGAATGTTTCCACCTAGATTATCCACTACCGACAAGTTGCATCCTTTGCTCACCAGTAGATCAACAACTTTCTTATTGCCCTTCTTTGCTGCATACATCGCTGGCGTGCTTCCCACCCAGTCTCTGCTATCTATGTCAGCTATCCCACGCGAGAGAACATCCTCAACAATGTCTTCATTGTCACCTAAACATGCAACATGTAGAATGTTCCCACCTAGATTATCCACTACTGACAAGTTGCATCCTTTGCTCACCAGTATATCAACAATTTTCTTATTGCCTTTCCCTGCTGCATACAACACTGGAGTCCTTCCTTGATCATCTCTGCTATCTATGTCAGCTATCCCACGCGAGAGAAGATCCTTAACAATGTCTTCATTGTCACCTAAACATGCAGCATGTAGAATGTTTCCACCTAGATTATCCACTACCGACAAGTTGCATCCTTTGCTCACCAGTAGATCAACAACTTTCTTATTGCCCTTCTCTGCTGCATACATCGCTGGTGTCCTTCCTCGATTATCTCTGCTATCTATGTCAGCTATCCCACGCGAGAGAAGATCCTTAACAGTGTCTTCATTGTCACCTAAACATGCAACATGTAGAATGTTCCCACCAAGATTATCCACTACCGACAAGTTGCATCCTTTGCTCACCAGTAGATCAACAACTTTCTTATAGCCCTTCGCTGCTGCATACATCGCTGGTGTCCTTCCTTGATTATCTCTGCTATCTATGTCAGCTATCCCACGCGAGAGAAGATCCTTAACAGTGTCTTCATTGTCACCTAAACATGCAACATGTAGAATGTTCCCACCAAGATTATCCACTACCGACAAGTTGCATCCTTTGCTCACCAGTAGATCAACAACTTTCTTATTGCCCTTCTCTGCTGCATACATCACTGGTGTCCTTCCTCGATCATCTCTGCTATCTATGTCAGCTATCCCACGCGAGAGAAGATCCTTAACAATGTCTTCATTGTCACCTAAACATGCAACATGTAGAATGTTCCCACCAAGATTATCCACTACCGACAAGTTGCATCCTTTGCTCACCAGTAGATCAACAACTTTCTTATAGCCCTTCTCTGTTGCATACATCGCTGGTGTCTTTCCTCGATCATCTCTGCTATCTATGTCAGCTATCCCACGCGAGAGAAGATCCTTAACAATGTCTTCATTGTCACCTAAACATGCAGCATGTAGAATGTTTCTACCTTGATCATCCACTACCGACAAGTTGCATCCTTTGCTGACCAGTAGATCAACAATTTTCTTATTGCCTTTCCCTGTTGCATACAACACTGGCGTTCTCCCCACCCTGTCTCTGCTGTCTATGCCAGCTATCCCACGCGAGAGAAGATCCTCAACAAAGTCTTCATTGCCACCTAAACATGCAACATGTAGAATGTTCCCACCAAGATTATCCACTACCGACAAGTTGCATCCTTTGCTCACCAGTAGATCAACAACTTTCTTATTGCCCTTCTCTGCTGCATACATCACTGGTGTCCTTCCTCGATCATCTCTGCTATCTATGTCAGCTATCCCACGCGAGAGAAGATCCTTAACAATGTCTTCATTGTCACCTAAACATGCAACATGTAGAATGTTCCCACCAAGATTATCCACTACCGACAAGTTGCATCCTTTGCTCACCAGTAGATCAACAACTTTCTTATTGCCCTTCTCTGTTGCATACATCGCTGGTGTCTTTCCTCGATCATCTCTGCTATCTATGTCAGCTATCCCACGCGAGAGAAGATCCTTAACAATGTCTTCATTGTCACCTAAACATGCAGCATGTAGAATGTTTCTACCTTGATCATCCACTACCGACAAGTTGCATCCTTTGCTGACCAGTAGATCAACAATTTTCTTATTGCCTTTCCCTGCTGCATACAACACTGGCGTTCTCCCCACCCTGTCTCTGCTGTCTATGTCAGCTATTCTATGCGAGAAAACATACTCAACAATATCTACATTGTCCCTCGAACATGCGACATGCAAGATATTCTCACCGTTATCTAACGTAAGGGAGAGGTCACATTTCTGCTTGACCAAAAGGGTTAATAATTCCATATTTCCCTTGTGAGCGGCAATTAACACAGGTGTCCATCCACCCTTTGTTCTCTTATTGATATCAACGGAACTGCTTGACAAAAGTCGTTTCACTATCACCAATTTTTCGTCCAAACAAGCTTGAATAAGGATTGAATTATAGTTATAAGCGATGAGCTTCATGTTCCCATCCTGAACCTCCCATCCGAGGGTTATGTGAGGCAGCTGACCTTCAAATTTCAAGTGTTGAATTAGTTTTACATACATGTGGATCTAACGTTTCTAATAACTGCTTTCAAATGTCGGATATTTAGGAGAATCAAAATACCATTGTAGAAACAGCTTTCAAAGTTCAAAGAGTAGTAAAGGTAAGCCGTTATATATGGTCCCGGTGGTAAAATGTTTTTTTTATGTGTCGAGGATAGCCCTAAATGCTCTGCTCTGTTTATATATATAAGCTGCGACCTTTGGGCGACATTGCCATATATTACAAACGGACATTGATTTTTTATATTTCTTCAGGTATATACACTTTAAATTGATAATTAAACATTAAAAGGGGATAAAACCTTGTAGATATATACAAATAGAGAATATATTTTTGATGTCGCCGATACCGTGTGGCCCAAAGGTAAAGTGTACGGCGTACATGTATATATGCGACCTTTAGGCGACTGTCGCCCAAAGGTCGTATATATATGTCGCCCAATGGTCGCTTATGTAATATACATATATATATGTCGCCCAATGGTTGCTGTTTAATACTATATACATGTATACATTTCCATGGCTGCTTATTTGATATATATGTCGCCCTTTGGTTGTTTCTGTGTTTCAATGTCTTGCGCGCCGAGGAAATTATATTTCATATCTGTGTGCATGAAACTGACTTTCTTGTTTCCGATCTTTAACATCGCACATACAATCAATTCATAGTTTTGTGCTTAATTATCTCAAATATGATGCTGTCAAACAAATCAGGATAGTTGGAATTAATACTGAGATTATGATTACTTGTAATATTTCTAAAAATATTATGCTGTAACAGACATTTATCATTTGGCATAACTTGCAATTATTGTTTCCCACTCAAGCGACAATGTGCCCTTGCTTCATATTAATTAGTGTCCGTTGTTTACCATTCGAGGTTTGCTAAGGATTAAGTTTTAAGGATATGTTAAGATTAACCAACAACTTAATATCAAATATTCCCATACTCAAACACTGAAAACCTCTATAGGAAATAGAGTAAAATTGAGTAAAATTAATAAACTGGATTGCAAAGTCCAGATATGAAAAACGTCTTTTTAACGAGATAAAGTAACAACATCATTAACTTTCGTCATCAAATATGGATTTGTTGAAACTAATTCTAATGACTGATCACAATGAAGAGATGAGCGAAAGTTGATGAAGTCTGAATACCATCTAACCACAGCCCATTTTGAGCCAATCGGGACTATTCTCGTTCTCTTATCATACACTGAGGCATACCAGACGACTCCTTAATAAACTGGGGGCTCCGACACTTTGATTTTCCAAATGTCTGGTCTGAAAACCATTTAAACACAGCCTATTTTGAGCCAGTCGGGATTATTCCCGTATTCTTATCATACACTGAGGCATACCAGATGACTCCTGAATAAACTGCATGGGGGCTCCGACACTGATATTTGCCAAATGTCTGGTCTGAATACCATTTAAACATAGCCTATTTGGAGCTAGTCGGGACTATTCCCGTTATCTTATCATACACTGAAGCATACCAGACGACTCCTGAATAAACTGGGGTTCCGACACGGATATTTGCCTAATTTCAGGTCTAAATACCATTTAAACACAGCCCATTTTGAGCCAGTCGGGACTATTCTCGTTCTCCTATCATACACTGAGGCAGACAAGACGACTCCTGAATAAACTAGGGCTCCGACACTGATATTTGCCTGATGTCTGGTCTGAATACCATTTAAACGCAGCCCATTTTGAGCCATTCAGGACTATTCCAGTATTCTTATCATACACTGAGGCATACCAGACGACTCCTGAATAAACTAGGGCTCCGACACGGATATTTGCCTGATGTCTGGTCTGAATACCATCTAAACAGAGCCCATTGTGAGCCAGTCGGGACTATTCTCGTTCTCTTGTCGTACATTGAGGCATACCAGATGACTCCTGTATAAACTGGGGCTCCAACACGGATATTTGCCTGATGTCTGGTCTGAATACCATTTAAACGCAGCCCATTGTGAGCCATTCAGGACTATTCCAGTATTCTTATCATACACTGAGGCATACCAGACGACTCCTGAATAAACTGGGGCTCCGACACCGATATTTGCCTGATGTCTGGTTTGAATACTAAACACAGCCTATCACCGCACTAGATCCGCAAGTGCTACCACCCAAGCCCCTATTTTTTCCAAATCAGCTTCGGAGACCCCACCATGGAAAATGGAGCCACATTCCACCCCAGTGCGAACCAATGATAGGAACAAGAAAAAATTGTAAGTTTAATAATTACTATTTATTAAACCAAATAGTTTTGACATTCGTATTTGCATAACTTTGCAAAAAATTGTATGTGGCATTTACACTTCTCTGATCGAGACCTTGACTAACATTTGTCAGGTTAAATTGCTAACAATGTTGTTCTGTGATAAGGTGTTTCACCTTTAGAGGGTGGGTTCAAATCACACAAGGGATTCACTCCACCCTCTACCAGCAAAGTACTAGTATCTGTACTATACTGGGAAAGTGAATTCCCAAATGTAACATCCCTTAGAAATGATCTGAATATTTATTAAGTTAATTTCATTCTTAAAATGTGTGCCATCTCTTCCTTGTCCTTTGCTGCTGTATTTTCTGCTTGTTCATCATTTTTGTTCTCAGCTGAACATAAGAGCATTCGTGCTTGGAAATCTGTAGCAATGACTGAATGGTCTCCGTTTCTGAAATATAACAAAGTTTTCAAAATTATGCTAAAACATCAAGGTACAGTGAGTATCATCACTCAGCTTCTAGTCCTATAATCTTTACCCAACTCCCCAACTTAAGGTTTTATTAGGACAAGTAAACATTTGCCATTTTAAGATTTAGCTAATTTGTTATCATTATGAGGACTTGTGGCCTAAATATACTATTCACGCTTTGCTATGAATTAAATCATTGATTCAACAGAAAACTATAATTTGGGATCAAATTTGGTTTAAATATCTAAGCTTATTGTAAGCATGGATCCTAGGTTTCAGTATGTCATTTCATCTTGTGGATCCCATACCCGCTATTGACAGGTGTTGTTTGTTTGTAAATGACTCGTTCCATGATTTGCAAAATGGTTGATTGGTGCCATTAAAACCATTTCTATGGTTACTCATGTATCAAGTGCATAAGGTTAGACTAAAGTAGCTGTTTGCCTAAAGAAGGGTTACTATATTATTATTTATCCAGTTTTAAATGTATACAATTTCAAATTATAAATCTATATGTAAGTATAGTTGGGAATTTTTGTGATCCTTAGCAAAGTGTGAGTAGTATATGTTAGTTTCTAATCAATGCAATATACAATATAACAATCTATAGTCATTAAATTAAGTTTGCTTTAACGTAGAATAGAAATAGTTCTATAAAGATGGAGCCTTGAGTATTCAGAAAACTGTAATCTCGTAACATGGCTGAAAATTGAATGGGAGTGACTGCCACTGTCTATGAGTGAAATGAGGGTCAGCACTAGTAGTGAGTGAGTTTAGTTTTTAGCTATGACAAGCGAACGCTTCATTAAGCAGATACAGACTGAATACCACAGAGAAAGGGAAAGGTGGGAGGATGTCCAGATAGATACTGGTTAACTTAATTGCTTAGTGTTTATCAAACAAGTGAAATAATGATGAAACAAAACATTGACGATATTAATATGCAGCAACATACACATGTTTTGGTATATACTCAGAGAAATTATTACGGCAATGATAAAATAATCAAAGCAACAAGAAAGTAATTGAACAAAAGAGACATTTTAATTAAAACAACATTTTGATTGACAAAAACGGCAGCATTAGTTTTTTGTATAACAAAGGTCCGAACTGAAAATACGTCAAAAAAAGGAACATATCTGATTCGCTTAACTTCTAAACCAAACTTCATAAAATTCTGCATACAATTGGCTCACAGAAATTTCTCCAAATCTCCTACATGTCATGCACGATGCAATTGGAACCAGTTGATGACATATGTCAGCAGTATGTCAGCCAAGTTCTAGCAGTGCTAAAGGCTAAGGGTTAGTTATCTAGTTAGAAAAAAGACATGGTATGTTTTCAGATTTAAGAGTTTTGTTGTGTATTTGATAAACAGAAATTACATTTAGAGCACATAAGTTCAGCTTGAGGTTTGAAATGTAAACAATTTTGGCATTGACTTCTCAATGAAACCCACAAATCTAGAAACATACAGTATGTACCGACACTATAGAATACAAACATGATCTGTCATTTTTGTAATTTTTATCTATCTAGGTGACACATATCATTTGAAGTGTTGAATCATAACTGACATCAGTCAATACAGACTGCAAGGAAGAAATCTTAACCCTTTAGTATGTATGATTTAATACTACAGCTCAGTGCACAGTACTACAGCTCAGTGCACAGTGGGACAACCAAACCCAACTTACCCATATGATATACCTAGATTACAAACTGATTAGTGAAACAGCCTCTTTAGGGATACACAGTTTGATTACATTCGACTGTAGTCAAGTGAACTACAGAGAGTTTGGTATATACACTATATATGATGCGTAACCCAATGGTGTACTGATAATACATATGATGTGTTGCCCACAGGTCTACTGATTGTATGATGTGTTGCCCACAGGTCTACTGGTTGTATGATGTGTTGCCCTAAGGTCTACTGGTAATATAAATGATGTGTTGACCACAGGTCTACTGGTGATATATAAGATGTGTTGCCCTAAGGTCTACTGGTGATATATAAGATGCGTTGCCCTTAGGTCTACTAGGGACATATAAGATGTGTTGACCACAGGTCTACTGATTGTATGATGTCTTGCCCTAATGTCTTCTGGTGATATATATCATGTGTTGCCTAAGGTCTGCTGGTAATATATATGATGTGTTGCCCTCAGGTCTATGGGTGATATATAAGATATATTGTCCTAAGGTCTACTGGTGATATATAAGATGCGTTGCCCACAGGTCTACTGGGGACATATAACATGTGTAGACCACAGGTCTACTGATTGTATGATGTCTTGCCCTGAGGTCTACTGGTGATATATATCATGTGTTGCCTAAGGTCTACTAGTAATATACATGATGTGTTGCCCTAAAGTTTACTGGTGATATATAAGATGTGTTGTCTTAAGGTCTACTGGTGACATATAAGATGTGTTGCCCTAAAGTCTACTGGTGATATATAAGATGTGTTGCCCTAAGGTCTACTGGTAATATATATGATGTGTTGCCCACAGGTCTACTGGGGACATATAACATGTGTAGACCACAGGTATACTGATTGTATGATGTCTTGCCCTAAGGTCTACTGGTGATATATATCATGTGTTGCCTAAGGTCTACTAGTAATATACATGATGTGTTGCCCTAAGGTCTAATGGTGGTATATAAGATGTGTTGCCCTAAGGTCTACTGGTGATATATAAGATGTGTTGGCCAAAGGTCTACTGATTGTATGATGTGTTTGCCAAAGGTCTACTGGTGATACATATGATGTATTCCCCTAAGGTCTACTGGTGATATATGTGTTGCCCACGGGTCTGCTGGTAATATATATGATGTGTTGCCCTAAGGTATACTGGTAATACATATGATTCGTTGCCCACAGGTCTACTGGTGATATATAAGATGTGTTGCCCTAAGGTCAACTGGTGATAGATAAGATGTGTTGCCCTAAGGTCTACTGGTGATATATAAGATGTGTTGCCCTAAGGTCTAATGATGATATATAAGATTTGTTGCCCTAAGGTCTACTGGTGATATATAAGATTTGTTGGCCAAAGGTCTACTGATTGTATGATGTCTTGCCCAAAGGTCTACTGGTGATACATATGATGTATTGCCCTAAGGTCTACTGGTGATATATGTGTTGCCCACGGGTCTACTGGTAATATATATGATGTGTTGCCCTAAGGTCTACTGGTAATACATAAGATGTGTTGCCCAAAGGTCTACTGGTGATATATAAGATGTGTTGCCCTAAGGTCTACTGGTAATATATATGATGTGTTGCCCTAAGGTATACTGGTAATACATATGATTCGTTGCCCACAGGTCTACTGGTGATATATAAGATGTGTTGCCCTAAGGTCAACTGGTGATATATAAGATGTGCTGCCCTAAGGTCTACTGGTGATATATAAGATTTGTTGCCCTAAGGTCTACTGGTAATATAAATGATGTGCTGCGATGTCGCGATACATAAGTTTCTTGAATCGATACGTATCACGATACTCATGACATGATTCGATATGTATCATGATACCTATTTTCGCTGCATTATTGTGTAAAATTAGTTACATTTTGAACATTAAATATTTTATATTTTATAAGCGTCCTTGAAAAGATCCACATTTTCTATTCTCAGAGATTAAAAAGTTCTAATTTCCCATCTTTGTGTATGAACAATAATCATTTATAACTCTCATAACATAAAAAACATGATACAATTGCAAAATGTGAACGATACATATTAAAACATGTTTAAATCAATACTTTCAAAACTAAATATCGATAGAGTTTTGAATGTATCAATGATTGTATCATCTTAGAAAAAGTATTGATGTATCGTGGCATTCCTCACCTAAACATTGTTCTGGCCTACCTTTAGAATTCAGCACCACAAACTTGCAATACCCGATGAAGTAATGCCTCATGAATCTTTGCAATTTGTTTTATCCTTCTCAATATTAGTACAGTTATCTTGAATGGTAGTGTGCCGATCAGTACCGAGTGCAGCAATACATGTTTTAGGTATTATCTAAATACAGGATCTTTTACTATTCATTTAAGTATCAAAAATTCAAAATAGCCAATAAGAGATTAAGTGATAGACATGGAATAGCCTTATATGCAGATAGTCTGTCTTTGATGACATATATGAAAAATTTAAAGAAAAACTGTATACACTCTCATAACAAGCAGTTCCAGACAAGTATTGTGGTTCTGATCATGGAAAACGTTACAGAAAATGTAGAAATTTTGAAAATTGGCATAATTTGCTCTTTTCAAATATCAATAGGGTAATTTTCAACATATTTAAGCTTTTCTATTGACTTTTGCACTTGTTTGATGTCCAAACATTTGCAATTCAAAAATTTATCCCTGCAATAATCATATCTTTTATAGTTTAATAGAGAGCTGATGCGTGTGGTGTTTCGTAGTGCACACAATTCAGAAAGGATTGGCATTTTTCAATACAGAGTATACAAATTAACATATTCCCTACATTTTGTTGTTTGTCTGTTGTCAAACTTTCAATCTTCCATCGGATAATCAGGTGTATTAAAGTTCTGACACCATTATGTTCATATCACTTGGGTCGGTTGGGGGGTGGGGATGGATGGGTTCTCAATTAAATTTGTTTTACATAATTGTATCAGGTGTTTAAATGGGTTGTTATCAAATGATTCATGTAATTGTTGATACATTTGCATTAATGTTTTGGTGTCCTTCATACACAGGAAATTCAGCAAATGAGAACTGAAGACACCTCAATTCCATGTCAGCAGATACATTTTATTTGTTTAAAATATTTATGTACTTTGTTTAATGGCGTTTTTAGGTCAGGTAAATTTCCAGATCAGTGGTCACTTAGTATTATATTTCCATTGCATAAAAAAGGAAGCATTCATGAAGTAAATAATTATCGTGGTATCTCCCTTATGGATATTTGTGGCAAAGTTTTTACTTCCATTTTGAACAGGCGTTTGAAAGAGGTTGTTGACGTGTTAGATCTGTACCCTGAGTGTCAAGGTGGCTTCCGTAAGGGCTATTCTACGGTCGATAACATTTTTACACTCCAAAGTGTTATACAGAAATATTTGTCAAAAACAGGAGGTAGATTTTATTGTTTATTTGTTGATTTTCGTAAGGCGTTTGATTCAGTTAATAGAGATCTTCTTTGGTTTGTTCTGTTATCTAATAGTGTCCATGGTCCTATGTTCAATATCATTAGAGATATGTATTCAAAGACAAAGGTTAGTGTTAAGCTAAACAATTTAAATGTTTCGGAATATTTTGATTCTTTGAGTGGGGTTCGGCAAGGTTGTATTTTAAGTCCTCTTCTATTTGCGTTGTTTGTTAACCAGTTGTATACGGAAATAATTACTTGTGGTGACAGGGCGTATTTATTGATCCAGAGTTTATGGAATTGTATATGCTACTGTATGCAGATGATTTATGTTTGTTTGCAGATTCTGCCATTAGTCTTCAGAGGAAGATCAATGTATTACTACAGTTTTGCAAAAAATGGGTCTTGTCTGTAAATTTTGAGAAAACAGAGGTGCTAGTGTTTAGAAATGGTGGTAAATTAAGGCGGTATGAATCATGGTACTTTGATGATCATAAGCTAAACGTTTCTACATATTATAATTATTTGGGTTTATTGTTTTCAAATAGACTTTCATGGTCTAAATCGGTTCAAAATCTGGTAAATAAAGCGAATAACGCCTTGTGTTCAGTTAAGGTTTCTGGTAGGAGACTTAAAAATATTTCTCCAATTATTTTGTTCAAACTCTTTGACGTTCAGATAAAGCCGATAATTTTGTACGCTTCGGAAATATGGGGTTTTCGGAAATGGCATGTTATTGAACAGTTTCACATCAGATTTTGTAAGTATGTGTTGGGCGTAAGTTATACATGCTCTAATGCTGCTGTATTGGCGGAATGTGGTAGAAATTATATTTATGTTGATAGTTTATTACGTGTTATGAAGTATTGGTTCAAACTTTTACGCTTACCAAAGGATAGAAATCCAAAGCAGTGCTATATTATGTTGCACAATTTAGACAAAGTTGGTAGGAAAACGTGGGTATATTTTGTCCGAAATACTTTTGTTCAATTATGGTTTTGGTTTTGTGTGGAAGCTCAAGGAGTTGGCAACGAGGAACAATTTTTGAACGATTTTCATGCAAGAGTTGGTGATTGTCAGAAGCAATTCATATTTTCAGAAATGCACAAATGTTCATCGCTTGATGTCTATTCCAGTATCAAAAGTGTATTTTGCATTGAGCCATATTTAACATTATTGAAATCTAAAGATGCGAGGCGTCGAATAACAATGTTACGAATCGGTGCACTTCCAATATATAAAAATACCGGTAGATTTGATGGAGTTCCGAGGCACCAAAGACTATGTAATATTTGTAATGATAATTTTGTAGAAAATGAATTTCATTTCCTATTTGCATGTAAAATTTATCATGATTTGCGCTATAAGTACTTTAAAGCATTACCAAATTACATAGATCAGCAATACTTTCTAAACACATTATCCTGTACAAAGTTTTCAACACTAACAAATTGTTCTTCTTACATTAAGGAAGCATTGTCATTGCGTTCTTTATACACATAAACCTGATTGTCAAATGCCACTATCTTATAATTACACATGCTTATTTGTATTGTACGTGGGCCTAAGGCCTTATTACGAAATAAACTTGATTGATTATGTATTAATATTCAGCAGAATGTTGGGTAACACATCATATCTGTTATAATCACAGCCCATTGGGCAACACATCTCATCTATTATTTTTACGTACCTTTATTTTTACGTATCCAATCTGTTATTTTTACAGACCATTGGGCAACACATATATATTCACACCAGACCTTATCAGAGGACCTTTGGGCAACACATCATATCTGTTATCAGCAGACCTTTGGGCAACACATCATATATTTTCAATAGACCTGTGGGCAACACATCATATAATCAGTAGACCTTAGGGCAACACATCATATATATCAACAGTAGACCTGTGTGCAACACATGTTATAGATCACCAGTAGACTTTTGGTCAACACATCTTATATATCACCAGTAGACCTGTAGGCAACACATGTTATATATTACCAGTAGACCTTAGGGCAACACATCCTATACATCACCAGTAGACCTTAAGTCAACACATCATATATGTCACCAGTAGACCTTTGGGCAACACATCTTATATATCCCCAGTAAACCTTAGGGCAGCACATCATATATATTACCAGTAGACCTTAGGGCAACACATCTTATATACCACCAGTAGACCTTAGGGCAACTCATCATATATATTACCAGTAGACCTTAGGGCAACACATCTTATATATCACCAATTGTTTTAGGGCAACACATCTTATATATCACCAGTAGACCTGTGGGCAACGAATCATATGTATTACCAGTATACCATAGGGCCACACATCATATATATTACCAGTAGACCTTAAGGCAACACATCTTACATATCACCAGTAGACCTTAGGGCAACACATCTTATGTATCACCAGTAGACCTTAGGGCAACACATCTTATGTGTCACCAGTAGACCTTAGGGCAACGCATCTTATATATCACCAGTAGACCTGTGGTCAACACATCATTTATATTACCAGTAGAACTTAGGCAACACATCATATATATCTACAGTAGGCCTGTGGACAACACATGTTATATGTCCCAAGTAGACCTGTGGTCAACACATCATATATATTACCAGTAGACCTTAGGCAACACATCATATATATCTACAGTAGGCCTGTGGTCAACACATGTTATATGTCCCCAGTAGACCTGTGGGCAACACATCATATATATATCCAGTAGACCTTAGGGCAACACATTATACAATCAGTAGACCTGTCGTCAACACGTCTTATATGGCCCTAGTAGACCTAAGGGCAACGCATCTTATATATCACCAGTAGACCTTAGGGCAACACATCTTATATATCACCAGTAGACCTGTGGTCAACACATCATTTATATTACCAGTAGAACTTAGGACAACACATCATACAATCAGTAGACCTGTGGGCAACACATCATATGTATTATCAGTACACCATTGGGTTACACATCATATATAGTGTATATACCAAACTCTCTGGAGTTCACTTGACTACAGTCGAATGTAATCAAACTGTGTATCCCTAAAGAGGCTATTTAACTAATCAGTTTGTAATCTAGGTATATCATATAGATAAGTTGGGTTTGGTTGTCCCACTGTGCACTGAGCTGTAGTATTAAATCATACATACTAAAGGGTTAAGATTTCTTCCTTGCAGTCTGTATTGACTGATGTCAGTTATGATTCAACACCTCAAATGATATGTCACCTAGATAGATAAAAATTACAAAAATGACAAATCATGTTTGTATTCTATAGTGTCAGTACATACTGTATGTTTTCTAGATTTGTGGGTTTCATTGAGTAGTCAATGCCAAAATTGTTTACATTTCAAACCTCAAGCTAAACTTATGTGCTCTAAATGTAATTTCTGTTTATCAAATACACAACAAAACTCTCAAATCTGAAAACATACCATGTCTTTTTTCTAACTAGATAACTAACCCTTAGCCTTTAGCACTGCTAGAACTTGGCTGACATACTGCTGACATATGTCATCAACTGGTTCCAATTGCATCATGCATGACATGTAGGAGATTTGGAGAAAAATCACTGAGCCAATTGTATGCAGAATTTTATGAAGTTTGGTTTAGAAGTTAAGCGAATCAGATATGTTCCTTTTTTTTACATATTTACAGTTCAGACCTTTGTTATACAAAAACCTAATGCTGCCATTTTTTGTCAATCAAAATGTTGTTTTAATTAAAATGTCTCTTTTGTTCAATTACTTTCTTGTTGCTTTGATTATTTTATCATTGCCGTAATAATTTCTCTGAGTATATACCAAAACATGTGTATGTTGCTGCATATTAATATCGTCAATGTTTTGTTTCATCATCATTTCACTTGTTTGATAAACACTAAGCAATTAAGTTAACCAGTATCTATCTGGACATCCTCCCACCTTTCCCTTTCTCTGTGGTATTCAGTCTGTATCTGCTTAATGAAGCGCTTACTACTACTAGGGTTGACGGGCGGAGGGGTAGCCTAGTGGTTTAAGCGTTCGCTTGTCATAGCTAAAAACTAAACTCACTCACTACTAGTGCTGACCCTCATTTAACTCATAGACAGTGGCAGTCACTCCCATTCAATTTTCAGCCATGTTACGAGATTACAGTTTTCTGAATACTCAAGGCTCCATCTTTATAGAACTATTTCTATTCTACGTTAAAGCAAACTTAATTTAATGACTATAGATTGTTATATTGTATATTGCATTGATTAGAAACTAACATATACTACTCACACTTTGCTAAGGATTACAAAAATTCCCAACTATACTTACACATAGATTTATAATTTGAAATTGTATACATTTAAAACTGGATAAATAATAATATAGTAACCCTTCTTTAGGCAAACAGCTACTTTAGTCTAACCTTATGCACTTGATACATGAGTAACCATAAAAATGGTTTTAATGGCACCAATCAACCATTTTGCAAATCATGGAACGAGTCATTTACAAACAAACAACACCTGTCAATACCAGGTATGGGATCCACAAGATGAAATGACATACTGAAACCTAGGATCCATGCTTACAATAAGCTTAGATATTTAAACCAAATTTGATCCCAAATTATAGTTTTCTGTTGAATCAATGATTTAATTCATAGCAAAGCGTGAATAGTATATTTAGGCCACAAGTCCTCATAATGATAACAAATTAGCTAAATCTTAAAATGGCAAATGTTTACTTGTCCTAATAAAACCTTAAGTTGGGGAGTTGGGTAAAGATTATAGGACTAGAAGCTGAGTGATGATACTCACTGTACCTTGATGTTTTAGCATAATTTTGAAAACTTTGTTATATTTCAGAAACGGAGACCATTCAGTCATTGCTACAGATTTCCAAGCACGAATGCTCTTATGTTCAGCTGAGAACAAAAATGATGAACAAGCAGAAAATACAGCAGCAAAGGACAAGGAAGAGATGGCACACATTTTAAGAATGAAATTAACTTAATACATATTCAGATCATTTCTAAGGGATGTTACATTTGGGAATTCACTTTCCCAGTATAGTACAGATACTAGTACTTTGCTGGTGGGGGTGGAGTGAATCCCTTGTGTGATTTGAACCCACCCTCTCAGAGTGAAACACCTTATCACAGAACAACATTGTTAGCAATTTAACCTGACAAATGTTAGTCAAAGTCTCGATCAGAGAAGTGTAAATGCCACTATTACACTTTTTTGTGAAGTTATGCAAATAAGAATGTCAAAACTATTTGATTTAATAAATAGTAATTATTAAACTTACAATTTTTTCTTGTTCCTATCATTGGTTCGCACTGGGGTGGAATGTGGCTCCATTTCAAATGGTGAAGTCTCCGAAGCTGATTTGGAAAAAATAGGGGCGTGGGGTGGTAGCACTTGCGGATCTAGTGCGGTGATGGGCTGTGTTTAGATGGTATTCAAACCAGACATCAGGCAAATATCAGTGTAAGAGCCCACGTTTATTCAGGAGTCGTCCAGTATGCCTCAGTGTATGATAAGAAAACGGGAATAGTCCCGACTGGCTCAAAATGGGCTTTGTTTAGGTGGTATTTAGACCAGACATTTGGCAAATATCCGTGTCGGTGCCCCAGTTTATTCAGGAGTCGTCTGGTATGCCTCAATGTACGACAAGAGAACGAGAATAGTCCCGACTGGCTAACAATGGGCTCTGTTTAGATGGTATTCAGACCAAACATCAGGCAAATATCAGTGTCGGAGCCCTAGTTTATTCAGGAGTCGTCTGGTATGCCTAAGTGTATGATAAGAATACTGGAATAGTCCTGAATGGCTCAAAATGGGCTGCGTTTAAATGGTATTCAGACCAGACATTATGCAAATATCAGCGTCGGAGCCCTAGTTTATTCAGGAGTCGTCTGGTATGCCTCAGTGTATGATAGGAGAACGAGAATAGTCCCGACTGGCTCAAAATGGGCTGTGTTCAAATGATATTTAGAACTGAAATTAGGCAAATATCAGTGTCGGAGCCCCAATTTATTCAGGAGTCGTCTGGTATGCCTCATTGTACGACAAGAAAACGAGGATAGTCCTGACTGGCTCAAAATGGGCTCTGTTTAGATGGTATTCAGACCAGACAACATGCAAATATCCGTGTCGGAGCCCCAGTTTATTCAGGAGTCGTCTGGTATGCCTCAGTGTATGATAAGAATACGGGAATAGTCCTGACTGGCTCAAAATAGGCTGTGTTTAAATGGTATTCAGACCAGACAATTGGCAAATACCAGTGTCGGAGCCCCCAGTTTATTCAGGAGTCGTCTGGTATGCCTCAGTGTATGATAAGAATACTGGAATAGTCCCGACTGGCTCAAAATAGGCTGTGTTTAAATGGTATTCAGACCAGACATTTGGCAAATATCAGTGTCGGAGCCCCCAGTTTATTCAGGAGTCGTCTGGTATGCCTCAGTGTATGATAAGAATACGGGAATAATCCCGACACGCTCAAAATGGGCTGTGGTTAGATGGTATTCAGACTTCATCAACCTTCGCTCATCTCTTCATTGTGATCAGTCATTAGAATTAGTTTCAACAAATCCATATTTGAAGACGAAAGTTAATGATGTTACTTTATCTAGTTAAAAAGACGTTTTTCATATCTGGACTTTGCAATCCAGTTTTTAATTTTACTCAAAAGGTAAAAAAAGAATGTTTATATCAACTGCAGTTATATCCTGTGTCTCCCCGATGTTCTAACTTCGGTCCGCATTAGTCGCAACAATCACTATCATTTTACATCTACTCACGCCTCGAATTGAAGTGTATTTGGCAGGAAATGGATACGTATATTGCATACATATTTGTTTTCGCTAAAAGTAATATTTCTTGCAGTTGGACTATTACATGTCAACGAAGTGTTTTCGCGGTGGAATAAGCGAGATCGCGCGAAACCTTATCGGTGACAGGTCAAATTGTTCCTTGCATAAATCCTATCCAGCAAAACACCATAGTGCGTGCTCTCGCATAACCTCAGTTATGATTATAGATACTTTACATTTATAGAGCAAAGCCTGCAATTAAAACGAAACAATATATTTCTTATAGAAACACAACATAATTTCTGATACTAGATTTTTTTCGATCACTCCATTAGAATTCATCGCGTGGTAATATTGGATAAATTTTAACTAAATCACCGGTAGATCTCGGGGGAAAGTGTACACAGCTGATTGCCATTTCCGACGGTGTATACGAGGCAAATGCACACGCTAATCCTAATCCCTACACATAATACAATGCTTAGCAAAACCAAATTAGAACTAAAAAGATAAATAAAATTGTCTAATAATTTTTAATTGAAAATTTGATGTCTTTACTGACAAAATCGTCTTCGTTCACGGGAAGCGATACAATGCCGTTTTCTTACCACCCCCACCCCACCCCTCTATTTCCTATAGAAGTTTTCAGTGTTTGAGTATGGGAATATTTGATATTTAGTTGTTGGTTAATCTTAACATATCCTTAAAACTTAATCCTTAGCAAACCTCGAATGGTAAACAACGGACACTAATATGAAGCAAGGGCACATCGGCGCTTGAGTGGGAAACAATAATTGCAAGTTATGCCAAATGATAAATGTCTGTTACAGCATAATATTCTTAGAAATATTACAAGTAATCATAATCTCAGTATTAATTCTAACTAGCCTGATTTGTTTGACTGCATCATATTTGAGAAAATTAAGCACAAAACTATGAATTGATTGTATGTGCGATGTTAAAGATCTGAAACAAGAAAGTCAGTTTCATGCACACAGATATGAAATATAATTTCCTCGGCGCGCAAGACATAAACAACCAAAGGGCGACATATATGAAATAAGCAGCCATGGAAATGTATATAGTATATTGTATTAAACAGCAACCATTGGGCGACATATATATATATGTATATTACATAAGCGACCATTGGGCGACATATATATACGACCTTTGGGCGACAGTCGCCTAAAGGTCGCATATATATATGTACGCCGTACACTTTACCTTTGGGCCACACGGTATCGGCGACATCAAAAATATATTCTCTATTTGTATATATCTACAAGGTTTTATCCCCTTTTAATGTTTAATTATAAAAAATTAAAAATTAAAATATAAAAAATCAATGTCCGTTTGTAATATATGGCAATGTCGCCCAAAGGTCGCAGCTTATAGTACTGTCGCCCAAAGGTCGGATTTGCCCTTATATATATATATATATATATATGTCAAATGCCAGGAAACACAGTTTCTATTGTTAAGTAGGCCATATCTTCAAGCAAATGTGGAGATACATGTAGACTCTATACTTCTGTTATATCAATCATTAGGACATGCTCTAAAAGTGAAAACAATTGAATATTGTGGACTACATACCTTCATGTTCCTTGGCATATCCACTCTCAGTCTGTTGATCATGAACGTCAGACAACGATGATGCACTCCCGGGAGTTGAATCTGTAAATAATGTAGTCAGATAACATGAGTCTTACCTGACAGGGAAACAAACAAAACTCCAACTCTCTACACGCCGCCATTTCTATTATCCCGGGTAACCACCAGTGGTCAATTAACGGATCACCAATGGCGAGTTAACCACGCCCCCAAAAGTAAGGGATATAACTCTCAAAGGGTCCGTCAACATAGCTGTCAAAACCAGCTGTCAAAATTGCAATCGTGATATCGTTCCGAGACATTCCCGATGGTACTGGTCCGAAATATTTGCCTTATGGACCTACTTTGTGGCAAAAACAACGTGAAGTGGCTTTTTGTTCGGCTTCATACCTTCATTTCGTTACTTTCCATTCATGTTGTGAAATATCGTGTCGATTTGCGGGAGGATATATAGAAGTCAACGGAATACAGAAGCTCCCCATGTAATCAACTTTTCCCTTGACAGAATTAAAAAATGAGTAGTACTTGTAATAACTTCGGGTGCCTTTCCAATATATGGCATTAATCTGTTGGGGTTTTATAAGCGAGAGAGAGAGAAAAAAAAGTTTATTCAGTAGTATTTAGGCCATAAGGCCTATGATACAGTTGACAAATACAATATAAATTACACGTGATCATAAACATTTTGAGTTTCTTTTTGATCTTAATTTTGAATATCTCATTGAGAGAGATAGCTGTTAGATGCTGTACATTACTATTTTGTGACACGAAAATTGCCTGAATGGTTAGTGGGCCTCTGTAGACTGATTGTAGCTTCTGTAGATATAGAGTTCTGGCTTGATTATACTTGTCACAAACGAAATACATGGTTCTCATCTTCTTTAAGGTTATGATTACAAAGTTCAAAGATGGGGTTGATTGCCGTCGTATCTTTATTGGTTCTTAGCTTGTTTATCTTGAAGTTTGTTAGTGAAGCTCTACATGTGAAGTAGACTCTTATCAGTTGTTTGTTCCTGATGTTCGTGATATATGATTCTCTTTCCAGTGAAAACTTGAACGAAGCGTAGTGGGTAAGGAAACTTGAACTGTTTATCTCATGATGCCAGTTTTGGTGTGATATATCTTTGAGGCGCTGTTTTAAACATGATAACACATTGTTTACATATCCGACATCCTGTGCGATCCATGCATGTGAGAATCCTATCTTGAACAATGTTTCTCTAATATCAGAAGTCCAGTTTCTTTTTCCTACATCATCGAGTGATTAAAGCATTCGGTAACACTGGTGTGCGTGGCGATCGGTTGTCATTTGTAGAACTTTTATCAAGTACTTGATGGCCTTTATTTGTGTTGATATATAAATCAAATGTCTTCCAGTGTCGCCAAGAATTGCCTTGTTTGAAGCAAATTTTGCAACTTTGAGATGGTGTTTAAAGTAGTTTGACTGAACTTTTTCAACTGAAGCTGAATACTTGCATCCCCATACTTCTGCTCCATAGAGGAGTATTGGTAAAACTTTAGTGTCAATTGTACATGCAGTTGAAAACGTTATTTCTTTATTTTTCTGTAGGAATCTATTTGCGAGGCATGCCTTACTAGCTTGCTGTGCGAGAGTGTCACATGCTTTTGTCCATACTAGTTGTGATGAGAAGATAAGTCCAAGGTATTTGTAAAGGTGACGGTTTTGATAGGCAGTCCTTTATAAGTCCATTTTTCATTCTGTGCTAGTTTTCCACCATTTCTAAAAACTATAATCTTGGATTTATTAAACTTCAGTTGTAATCCTGATTCTGAGCAGTAGGATTCCAGTGTGTTAAGCTGTCTCTGTAAGCCGAGGATGGTAAACGAAAATAACACAACGTCATCTGCAAAAAGTAGGAGCGTCAAGTCTTCAATATCTTGGGTGACGAATATTCCATTTGTACATCATCTATACATGGCTGTTTCAAGTTCATATATATATAATATAAATAACACTGGACTGAGAATGCAGCCTTGTCGAACCCCTGCAGATGTTGAGAATATTTCAGTTGGGTTTCCTTGCACCTTCACACACGCCTTGATCGATGAATACATGTTCTTCAGAAGAGTAATGACTTTTCCATGACATCCTTTTTGAAGCAGAAGAGTTAACATTCGTTTCCTGTCCACAAGATCGAAGGCCTTTCAGAAGTCTATTAAACAACAATACTATCTACCCTTTTGTTTACAAAGATATTTTGAGCATAGTGATTGAAGCGTGAATAGGTGATCTGCTGTAGAATATCCGGGACAGAATCCAGCTTGACTCTCTGATATAAGTTCGTTTGTTTCAACCCATCGTCTTAACCTGTTTTTTAACCTGTTTTTGTTTTCTTCAATAGATCGTCAATAGCCTGCGTAACAAAATCACTATGTTTTAATGCTGACTGGTTGTTAGAAATTGACATAGGAGGTGGACAATTGACGAATGGAATCTTGTAACCATGTTGTGTAAGATCAATGACAAATTGAGAAGCTTTGATATCTTTCCAAAATTTAACATTGCTTTTGAGACGTCCCCTTACAACAATTTCAGACGTGCCTTGTTCATATTCATAATAGTCATCAGTGAGCTTTATAGGACATACATCATCAACAAAACCGTCATTTGAGAAATACTCAACTGACAAGTCTTGACAGGAACTACTTGTTTCCCTGGGTGTTGGAAGTTGACGCTCCGGCTGACAAACTCGAATTAAAGGGACACTCTCTCCTGAAGTGGCCGAAGTCTCCGCATGTGAAACATGATCCAGGCTCCCCGCTTTTCCCGCGAAAAAGATGACTAGTGCTAGGCTGGTGAAGCACAGGAGTAGTTTGGTGAAGGACACTTTGCATGGGCTGAGACATCGTTGTCGGTCTCTGGGTTGACCTACTCGGGTATGGAGCACCTCTTCCACGCTTCTGGCGTAATTTACGCAACGCTTTGTTATCTGCCATCGTGATTTTCCGGTCATCATCGGAAACGTTTGCCACGTAATTCCTCACTGTCTGCCACCCACCTTCAGACGAATCAGCTATTTTGATGAGTTTGTTTCTTTTAAGGATTCTTTCCAACTCTGACGTTACTAACGTTTCACTTTCCTCAAAACGTTTACCCCGAATGGCGGCCAACACTTCTTTTAAAGCATCCGCAGTTTCTTCGTTAAAACTGAACTGAATTTTGTTACCTTCACGACGCCAGGTGTAATCTTTTTCTGCTTTCAGACTCTTAATGTCTTTAGATGTCTGAACGAATTCTTCCCTCAAAGCCCCAAATCGTTCGTCGAGGGCGGATTCAAACGTGGCTTTATTTCTCTCTAGTTGTGACAAAATTGCGTCTAATTTTTCGTCAGAATTCATGTTAAATGCTGAAAGGCCGGGAGTGCACTAATCGAGAATGCCAATTTCAAATATCTACACCCTTATATACTCCCATAACACGCCACCTACCGGGCAGATAACCCATGTGAACGCTTCATACCGCTAGGAGAAGATAATTTCCCTCTAATTCATACTTCAAACGATAGAAATAATATTTCCGGTGGCAGGGGAAATGTGCAGCCACTTGTCGTTGAGACATTCCGCCACGGACCATCCCAATGGCCGCATGACGTTGTGCAGACGTGAGCCTTGGCATGCTATGCGTTTCAATAGCCGTTTAATTTTTTGAACGATCGCAAGGGCAGGGGTTGAGCTTTCCAAAGTGACAGTGTTGTGTGGCATTCATTTGCTCTGTTTCTCTTTCCCGGAATGCACCTGCAACAACGTATTGCGCGTCTCAAGGATGAACCCACTGACGTCACGGAACGTGGCACGTGCATGCATATTGGATACATGTCACTAATCTCTGAGTTTAAATCCTTATGTGTCTAAAAAAATTATTTTAAATTTTTGTATGCACAGTTTCTTTATGTGCTTAGTATAGATAGGGTGTCAAAAATTGCGCCCGTTCGTTTATTGAAATATGGTAGACATACATTATTGTCATCCACTGATGAAC
Source organism: Haliotis rubra (assembly GCF_003918875.1). NCBI lineage: Eukaryota > Metazoa > Mollusca > Gastropoda > Lepetellida > Haliotidae > Haliotis > Haliotis rubra. The sequence goes on from NW_025765043.1 coordinate 259,315, forward strand.
TAGATGCTCATTCAGTCTTTCAGCTTTTTCACAGTCAGAATAACAAGATGGACTTTCATGATCATCATTAGATTTAAGACGGGGTATGCATGTATTTGTGCTGGACTGCTTTACCAGATACCGTAGTAGCTTCAATATGATCTTTTGCTTTCAGCATATGTATCTAGGAGAAAGCTGTCTACATTAGCAAACACGTTTTCCTTTGCATAATATTTCATGTTATTGACTTTTTGACGTTGCTTTTTGAAGTTTGTAATATCAGATAACAGCGTTGTTCTTTTTGCCTTTCTGCTCAACCTGTCCCTTTTCCTGCATTCTCGTCTTAGACCTGAATCGAACCAATGCTTGTCATTTGGCCTAATAGTGACTTTCTTTGTAGGGATACATGTTTTGAGAAATATGTTCAATTTCTGGTAAAATATTTCACATGCTTGATTTACATTCTAACAATTTACAAACAATTTAGTCCAATCTGATTCACTGATAAGTGCATTTAAGGATGTATAATCACCTTGGCTGTAACATAATATGTCTCTGGTATATGCCATTTGTGTATTAACTGCCTTTGTGATCACTTATCGATCCGTCGAATTAAATAACTCCACAATCATCAATTCTGTCTACATCTTCGCTGATTATAATTGGATCAAGCAAAGTACTAGAATATTGTGTTACCCTAGTAGGTTCTGTTACAATATTTTTCAAACACTTATTTAACATGAATCTTTAAGGTGATTACCTCTACAAGACAGAAGGTCAGCATTCAGATCACCTATTATAGTAATTCGACTAGTAACATCTAGAGCATTTTCCATACTTACGTCTAATCGTTCCCAGAATTCTGGAGAATTATACTCGGGTCTGTACGCTAAACAAATGATTATTGGTTTTACAGATAGGTAATTTTTTATCCAGATAGTTTCATCATGAACGTTTTCTAAGTTTTGCATTCTCGTAAATGCTAATGTATTTCTTATGTAAATCATAATACCTCCCCCAAATGAGTTTCTGTCTTTACGAAAAGGGTCATGGTAAACTGTCCACTTCATTGAAAAATCATCGGTGTGTTCGTCTAAATGTGTTTCTGTGAAACCAACGATGTTGTAATCGGAAACGTACTCGCTAAGATATTCCAGTTTATTTCTTATGCTTCTGGTCTTAAGGTGAAATGGGGATTGGATTGGACTCGATGCCGCCAGCAAGCTGGAGTAACAATAGCGAGATTTCCTGAGGTTCCTCGCCATCTTAAACAGCTTGCTCCTATACTGTGTTAGGTCTTCATTAATGAAAACGTTCTCCATCATTGAGCGAAGTTTCCTCCTGTGGGTATACATCCCGTCCTTGTCCTGGTGACTCACAACTTTCACAATAATCTGACGACTCCCGCCTTGAACTCTCCTTCCAACTCGGTGACATCTGTCGATATCAGAGATCGTGTTGATCTTCTTAGGGACACCCAACGTCACCTTCCGATTTTTGCACACCACTTATCCTGAGCGAATTCTTTCTACTGTATTGTTCCAATTCGTCGGTTTTCCTGTGCAATTCCTCCGTCGTTTTTTCCAGTTTCTCTCGTAGCGTAGATATCTCCTCTTTCATGGGCTGTATCACAGTGTCGAGTGTACTTGTGATGATATACTTTGCAATTTGTTTGAATGCTTTTTGAAATTTAACTTGTAGCTTTAGTAGTATCAACGCTTCCGACAGCTTCGTCGTCAATACTTCGACTGACACTTCGTTTATAAAGTTGAATATAGTTGACGGGTACGAGATGTTTGGGCTAGCTGTTCCTGACGCCGTTTCATCGGCTTTGGCTGAGATTTCGGTGTACTTATGAAAGTGAAGACGTCAGGCATTGTGGGCTGTAGGAGAGGTTTAGACGACTTAGTCGGTAGTGAGTCTGTTGGTGATCCTGACGGTTTGCGTTTCTCACTTGAACGCCTCACTGCTGAGGCCTTCCCATTTCGCTTTAAATTCCTTTCTCTGGCAGACATATCAGATTTCTGCTGTAATAAACGTTGACGTGATGTTTGTTTCAATAGTAAGTGCCTGTGCTGGGCCTCACTGAGGATAATTTACGAAGATATATCCACACAAGCGAGAGCGATTTTAAATAAGTCTTGCCACATCCGCCATCTTGGATCTTGGATCAAGTCTTGGACATCAAGTAATTATTAATCCTTATCTTGAATTAAATAAGGCATAAAATTGGTCAAGAAGCAGCACACAAACCAAATTTGATTTACTGAGGAAAACAAACTTAAATGCAATTTTTTTACCAACAATTTTGAATTTGTTTACCTTTCCAATGGCATTTTTGACCACCACTCTGTGTGTTGCAATTTTCACTGTTTCTGCCACATCAGACAAACACATCTGACCTTCACCTGGTGCACAAGGGGGGATGATGAGACGTAATCCAGTGGCCCTGATTTCCTTTTCAATATCAGAGCCCCTGTCTGCCATCACACCATCCCCCCACTCTAAGTTTCCCACATTTAATATTTTCTCTGAGGATGGAGAGATAACCACTTTTTACAGTTAATTCTTTGTCTGATATCGCCCCAGAAAACAGCATTGATATGAATGTAATTGAACCTCTTGGGTCCACACCATTGAGACCTTTCAGGGTAGTACTTGGTTTGTAATCTGAATATGCTTGACTTGGACTTGTCAGTGAAGAGGGTCTCTGATTTCTATTTCTGTTCCATCAATGATACTGAAAGTTTTTGGAAATTCCTGGCGAAATTGTGAAGGCATAACATCACGGTGAGGCCAAATTGACGCATATCCAAACCTGTAATATATGTATTTTATCCAATTTGAAAACGCAGTACTGCAATCTTTGGGTGATATCAGAAACAGCTTTGAGAGATGTTTAAAATCAAAATTCTGTCTAAGTTTCATCAGAACAAGTAAATGCTCCACTTCAAGACCCATACACTTCAAACTGCTAACTGTTCTGGTAAATTGAAAAGGTTCATCATCAGCATGGCCAGGGACAACAAATTTAAATATTTAGAGAATACACATCATGCCTAAGATTTTTTGCACTAATTTTGGTGTCGATCTGCTGGGCACGCATGACCTTCTCCTTTTCCAGGATCAGTTTGGCCATATCTTCTTTGAGTTGCTTGTTCTCTGCAGCTAGAGCCAGCATATCCAGTGACAAGGGACCTGTAAAAACAATTACAACTGTTTCAAACAATAATACATTCTACAGAGAAGTAATCATCTGGCTAGTTTAGGGCACCAAACTCATTATTAGGCCTGAAACAGACTAACTTATTATCAATCTGACCTATTGTAATGTTTGATAAATGCTTTGCACACAAAAGAATAAGTTAAGAATGAACACTTAGCATCCACAACATACGTGTTTCAATTTGAGATTTAAGAAAATGAAACATCCTTATTACCTCCCTTGTATAAAACTAAGTATAAATAAACAGGCTTCTTCTCTTTACAGGCACCCCTAATTAGACCAATAGTGGCTCCAAAGATGGAGGACAGGTGCGGAGATGTCACATTTCCAAAAGATGACAACTTACCCGAACTGGATGCAATTCCAGCTTTAAAACATCAGTGGACAGATTTAGAACTTTCAGTTGACGAGTCCCATAATTTAGAAAAAACTACAAGATCTCAAAGCAAGTAGTACAAAGCGAGGAAAGGGAGTATTACTGCTTCAAACTTTGGTCTGCTTTTGACTCGCAAGAAACAAATCAATGACACATTTATCAGAAACACCTTTGACAAAAAGAAATTTCCCTCCGATCCAACAACTTATTGGAATTCTTATGAGAAAAAAGCTAAACAAATGGACATGAAAAAAAATCAAAATCATCTTCATGACACTGGCTTTGTTGTAAACCCATCTATTCCACTTATAGGAGCACCCCTGATGCTATAGTGTGTGACACTTCTGTTTCTGGTATTGTGGAAATTAAGTGTCCTTATGCTGTAAGGGACTTGACCATGAATGAAGCCTCTTGTACGACTAACTTCTTTTTGAAAAAAGAAGGCAAATATTACAACTTAACGAGAGGTGATAGGCATTGGTATCAGGTACAGGGCCAACTACTTGTAACTGGGGCACCATTTTGTGACTTTGTAACCTACACCAGACAAGACTTTAACATTGAACGGATACATCCAGATAGGAATACCTTTAGGACTCTGCTTGAAACTCTGTCACAAACATATGTCAATCACTTCAAATCATAGTTTGCAAGGAAACAAACTTAAAAAAAAATTACCCATGGTGTCACGTTGTTGGACAAGAATATCAGATTCATGCTGCATGGTTGTAGGCTCTGGATGTTCAATATCCATCTGATTTCGTGAATCAGAAATACCAGTACTGTGATTACATCTGAAAAAGAAGAGAAAGAGAAACTTATCTTATATCTGGCCATCAAATGTATTACAACCTTTATTAAATGGTTTCCCTCTTTGTCGATTACCTACCACTTCTTGATTACCTGTCGGTACTAGTTATGTCTGGATTAAATTTTCTATGTGTTTATTGCTATTACAATTCGGCGATAAATAACTTCTGGCTTCACTTGTTAAGTTCCCACAGTTGAGATCTTATGACTGTTGTTGTTTCACACGTAATATTGCCATCTGCTTCCTGGTTTTATTCGTCTCCCAGCTGATGAAGGAGTAAGAATATATTCTGAAACACTGTGCCCGTCGGGGAAATGACCAGTATGAATGGACTAGTTGTATGTGTATATTGGACCATCTGATTCATACATTATCTATATATTTGAGAAGTCACCTTTTCTGTATGAAATATTAGTAATCTCTGGATGGGGGACTAATGGCTGTGTCTGGCCATGTCATGTATTTCAAAATCTATAAACATGCAAATTAATTTTGTATTTATACATATTAAAAAGAACCACTGTTGTGGCTGATCTCAGTGGTTACAGCAAATGTCCATGTTGATGTATTAATATTTATAATGGATTGTAATCCATACTTTGAATCCCTCAGAGTTATTGTGCATCATCACTCAATATTATGGGACCTGGCTGAAACACAGTTTTGTCTGGAGCAACTAGATTTTTATGTCAGTATGCACCTGCATCATGCTTATATGAATATTACTTGAGTATGACTGTGATCTTGTGATGCATGTGATACTTTTGTCTTTTCTTAATTACAATTTGTAACATTACCATTACTATCTTTCTGTGATTCTCTCAGAATAAACAAGGATTTGTTTGATTTTTATGTTTCAATGGTTTTGTCGTGATTTGTGAGCAGTAAGTATAAAGGCAACAATGTTTTACCTGTGTGTTTCAAGAAGAACTTTCCTTTTTTAAGTCGCCCAATAATGGCAAGCGAGGTTTGGGTCGTGATCTTACTGTCTTTGGATTTTCATTTTGTTCATGAGGAGTCCGGAAATGTCTTGGAGGGTTTTCCATCAACAAAGTGCTGTAAATAAACTCGCATTTATTAGTCTATACAAACAACACTGATGTATCTGAAATCGTATGATCGAACACAGACATCGTCTGTCTGTCCTTAACATACCAATAACTGAATCAGTGAAAATCTGTGTACACTGGTTATGTAAAAAACTTAAAAGCACTGTAAGATCTACCAAGTCAAAGATATCTAAATTTACATTAACGTCAACATCAGTTAAGATGTTATTCAATTTTAGTTTCCATACCTTTGTGCATACGAAGAAATATTTTCTTCGGCTGTGGTCACGAAGTATGTCCATGTTCAGTTGATATTTGGGGCGACCACACAAACGTATCCATCGTTGACATTTGTCAAAATTTCTGGCAGGCTTGGGGAATGGAATAAAGGTGATACCACCTGCAAGTCGTTCCGGGTACCGCGTGTCCGAGTTGCAGGTACCCTAGCTACACCTTTTCACCATGATCAAAAAGTTGACTGTAAACGTCGATTTATTTTTGAAAAGTCCACCAGACCACTGATGTCGGACAAAATGGTGGTCGGCTGTCAGCTGACTTCAGCGCGATACGGATTGAGTAATTTGACGTTCCTCATTGGTCAGGTCATTGGTTTGATTGACAAGTGGCGATACGTTAATTAGCTTCCACGGCTGACATACTGGTTTTCGGAATTCTCAAATGTGATCTGATTCTACTTACAAGAACCTTTCCCATTCCAAACTCGTATATGTGTGCAAATGTGTATGTACAATTATCGCTTTTAGCAATATTCCAGCAATATCACGGCGGGGGACTCCGGAAATGGGCTTCACACCATGTGGGGAATGTCAATGCGAGAATATATAATGCACCCAGATTCTCTCAAGTTACAGAATTGGGTATTTTGTCTCACAGAATCACAAGAGGATTTGGGACAACTGATTGCTAGTTATGAATGCACAATGCCATTTAGAAAGTGGTAAAATGTAAAACATGTTATATTTGGGATTACGATTTCTCAGTAAAGTATAGGTTCTAGTATTTTTGTTGGGTTGAGTCCCATTCGGGATTCGAATTGTCACACTCAGAGTCAGGCACCTAATCGCTAGCACACAAAGTCAGCCGCCTAACAATGGAAGTCGGACAACTGATAGTCTAGCCCACGGACTTTGTGTACCCCTCTGATAAGTGATTGCTAGTTCCGGCATAGTTTACGAGAACATACAGTGATCGTTACATTTGTGTATAAAACTATGCCTAGCAGAACTAAAAATACAATTAAAGTGGCAAACCATCATTTTACCTTTGATTGACCAACTTTATTATCGCTTGTTTGTTACCTGTGCATAATAATGACGTTTAGCAATAGAGTCACATATGTAGGTTTGGCTGTGGCTTTTTATTGTATATATTGTGTTGTGATTACAGCTTCTCATTCTTCGATTCTCTGGTAGGTGTCGCTTCGTGCAAGGGAGCCTAGTGCCGAACATAGCTCAAACCAGTCGAAATGATTGTCCAAGATGAGCAAATTTTGATTCCGCAAAGAAAGAGCCAACCAATGTTTTAATACTTGAAAACATGGATGACTTTTCACCTTTTAAATATATACACATGGAAAAGGAGGGTAATCTTAACACCCCATATGTGTCAATATGTCCCCATTAACCATTGCTATCCTCAAGTAATTCCATACGTGTCAATAACTGAACACAGTACAGGATGTAACCTCCACCAACTGCAATAGCATCCCTAACCCTCGTCATCGCTGACTCTATGAGACTTTCAATTTGACTTTGGGGTATAAGCTCCATTCAGCTTGTATACTGGAGGATTTACGTGGCATATTCTTCAACCATCAATGTCCCAAACATACTCAATAGGATTGAGAACTGAACTCCTGGCTGTAGACTCTCTACCGCCTCTTGACGTACACCTCCACTGGTACGTGCACGATGTGGCTTGCATTGTGGTCCGTTGATATGGGCCTTGTCATCGAAATGTGGTACAACAACCATGTTTAGGATGTCAGTGATGTATTGTTGTCCATTCACATTTTGTCTGATCGTCAAACGGTCATGTTTACAGTCACGTGAGACTCACTCCAACACAATTGGCCCCTGCCAAACGGTACATGCTCCAAGATATTCGGTTGTATAAAAATTCTAGCTACTTTGTGCTTTTTGGATGACGACGGACGCCTGATAAGTCGTCTTGCAATAGCCCTCAATGACATAGCAGCATTCCGCATACCAATAACGTACCATCTTTGAGCAGTTGTCAGTTGAGGAGGCTCAATATTCGATTATCAGCAACGAAATCATTTGATTTTCCGGGTTATCGAGCTATTACACTTCACTGGAACTTGATCTTTGGATATTTCCAAAAGACCAAAAGACGTTACAATACATGTATGGTACTTGTTTGACCCTGCCTGGCGCTCTGCATTAATGGGTACAACAAGGACTGGTCGGCTCGGAGTCAGTATAATATGTCTGAGTGGGGTATTCATGCTTCACTGCGGCATAGTATCTCAGTGGGCTAGCACTATAAATCCAGCTTAAGTGCTAGTACAAGCAGCCACACATACATATAAACACGCATGCACGTCGTCATATGAGCGAAAATTCTCAAGCACGACGTAAAACCCCATTTCACCTCACCTTACATTGCATGTGATCCTTGCCTTTGGTCTTAGCACGTGCATATCGAAACCTAATGTGTGCTACGCCCGAAGGGTCAAAATAAATCCTTAACACAAAAAAAATTTTATATGAATATATGTGGTTAAGTGTACGTTAAAACCATTGGTGTTGCAATACAGTCTTCCTTGTTTGTAGTTTTCTAACAAGCTTATGGCATTTTACGTAGACGTGATAAAGAAGAGTTTTATAAACAGTCACTTTGTACGCCTACTCACGGTATCCACTAGTTTCAGTCAAGGAAGGCGAATTTGATCTCATCCACAGCAACATTCGGGTTTCTGGAAACAAAATTCAAACACTGTATTCCAACATTTTGCCTAAAAACCAATGTCCTTTCCAGTATCAATGCATCGAGAATTGACAGACTTTATGGATAACAACTTCTATATTACTACATTATCTGTATCGAAACGTCGCCGATTCTAAATGAATTCAATGCATCGAGGGTCACGGGTGCTACTGCCACAAATTATTATGTATCGTTGTATCCCATGGGCACATAAAACAATGACTGCCAGCTTTCCATCCACACTTACCTGTCACCATATACCCCCCTTTCATATAACTGCAGCTTTCCACACACAATGACCTGTCACCATATACCACACTGTGATATCACTGAAGCTTTCCAAACACACTGACCGGTCACCATATACCACGCTCTGATATTACTGGAGCTTTCCGCCCACATTGACCTGTCACCGTTCACCACACTGTGATATTTTGCTGGAGATTTCCACCCTCACTGACCTGTCACCATGTACAACACTGTGATATTATTAGAGCTTTTCATCCACACTGACCTGTCACCATATACCACACTGTGATATTACTGGAGCTTTCCACTCTTTGACCTGACACCATATACCACACTGTGATATTACTAGAGATTTCCACCCACACTGACCTGTCACCATATACCAAGCTGTGATATAACTGGAGTTTTCCACCCACACTGACCTGTCACCATATACCACACTGTGATATTATTAGAGCTTTCGACACTCATTGACCTGTCACCATATACCACGCTCTGATACTACTGAGAAAGCTCGAGTAATATTTACAGCGTGGAATATGGTGACAGGTCAGTGTGGATGAAAGCTCTAATAATATCACAGTGTGGAATATGGTGACAGGTCTGTGAGCTTGGAAAGCTCCAGTTATATTAGAGCGTTGTATGTGGTGACAGGTCAGCGGGTGTGGAAAGCTCCAGTAATATCACAGCGTGGTATATGGTGACAGGTCAGTGTGGGTGGAAAGCTCCAGTTATATTACAGCTTGGTATATGGTGACAGGTCAATGTGGGTGGAAAGCTCTAATAATATCACTGTGGGGTATATGGTGACAGGTCAGTGTGGGTGGAAAAGTCCAGTAATATCACAGCTTGTTAAATGGTGACAGGTCAGTGTGGGTGGAAATCTCTAGTAATATCACAGTGTGGTATATGGTGACAGGTCAGTGTGGTTGGAGAACTCCAGTAATATCACAGTGTGGTATATGGTGACAGGTCAAGTGGGCGGAAAGCTCGAGTAACATCAGAGCGTGGTATATGGTGACACTTCAGTGTGTGTGGAAAATTCCAGTAATATCACAGTGTAGAATATGGTGACAGGTGAATGTGTGTGGAAAGCTCCAATAATATCACAGCGTGGTATATGGTGACAGGTCAGTGTGGGTGGAAAACTCCAGTAATATCAAAGCTTGGTATATGGTGACAGGTCAGTGTGGGTGGACATCTCTAGTAATATCACAGTGTGGGTATATGGTGACAGGTCAGTGTGGTTGGAGAACTCCAGTAATATCACAGAGTGGTATATGATGACAGGTCAGTGTTGGTGAAAATCTCCAGTAATATCACAGCGTGGTATATGGTGACAGGTCAGTGTGTGTGGAAAATTCCAGTAATATCACGGTATAGAATATGGTGACAGGTGAATGTGTGTGGAAAGCTCCAATAATATCACAGCGTGGTATATGGTGACAGGTCAGTGTGGGTGGAAAACTCCAGTAATATCACAGTGTGGTATATGGTGACAGGTCAGTGTGGTTGGAGAACTCCAGTAATATCACAGCGTGGTATATGGTGACAGATCATTTTGGATGGAAAGCTCTAATAATATCAGAGTGTGGTACATGGAGACCGTTCAGTGTGCGTGGAAATCTCCTGTAATATCACAGTGTGGTATGTGGTGACAGGTCAAGTGGGCGGAAAGCTCCAGTAACATCAGAGCGTGGTATATGGTGACAGGTCAGTGTGTGTGGAAAGCTCTAGTAATATGACAGCATATGGTATATGGTTACATGTCAATCAGTGTGTGTGGAAAGCTCCAGTAATATAACAGCATGGTGTATGGTTACAGGTCAGTGTGAGTGGAAGGCTCCAGCAAAATATCACAGCGTGGTATATGGTGGCTGGTCAGTGTTGGTGAAAATCTCCAGTAATGTCACAACGTGGTATATGATGACAGGTCAGTGTTGGTGAAAATCTCCAGTAATATCACAGTGTGGTATATGGTTACAGCTCAGTGTTTACTGAAAAGCTCCAGTAGTATCAGAGCGTGGTATATGGTGACAGGTCAATGAGTGTCGAAAGCTCTAATAATATCACAGTGTGGTATATGGTGACAGGTCAGTGTGGGTGGAAAACTCCAGTAATATCACAGCTTGGTATATGGTGACAGGTCAGTGTGGGTGGAAATCTCTAGTAATATCACAGTGTGGTATATGGTGTCAGGTCAAAGAGTGGAAAGCTCCAGTAATATCACAGTGTGGTATATGGTGACAGGTCAGTGTGGATGAAAAGCTCTAATAATATCACAGTGTTGTACATGGTGACAGGTCAGTGAGGGTGGAAATCTCCAGCAAAATATCACAGTGTGGTGAACGGTGACAGGTCAATGTGGGCGGAAAGCTCCAGTAATATCAGAGCGTGGTATATGGTGACCGGTCAGTGTGTTTGGAAAGCTTCAGTGATATCACAGTGTGGTATATGGTGACAGGTCAGAGTCGGTGCAAAGCTCCAGTATCATCAGAGCCTGGTATATGGTAACAGTTGAATGCGCGTGGAAAGCTCCAGTAATATCACAGCGTGGTATATGGTGAAAGGTCAGAGTGGTTGGAAAGCTCAAGTAATATCGCAGTGTATGGTGTACACTGACCTGTCATCATATACCACGTTGTGACATTACTGGAGATTTTCACCAACACTGACCAGCCACCATATACCACGCTGTGATATTTTGCTGGAGCCTTCCACTCACACTGACCTGTAACCATACACCATGCTGTTATATTACTGGAGCTTTCCACACACACTGATTGACATGTAACCATATACCATATGCTGTCATATTACTAGAGCTTTTCACCCACACTGACCTGTCACCATATACCACGCTCTGATGTTACTGGAGCTTTCCGCCCACTTGACCTGTCACCACATACCACACTGTGATATTACAGGAGATTTCCACGCACACTGAACGGTCTCCATGTACCACACTCTGATATTATTAGAGCTTTCCATCCAAAATGATCTGTCACCATATACCACGCTGTGATATTACTGGAGTTCTCCAACCACACTGACCTGTCACCATATACCACACTGTGATATTACTGGAGTTTTCCACCCACACTGACCTGTCACCATATACCACGCTGTGATATTATTGGAGCTTTCCACACACATTCACCTGTCACCATATTCTATACCGTGATATTACTGGAATTTTCCACACACTGACCTGTCACCATATACCACGCTGTGATATTACTGGAGATTTTCACCAACACTGACCTGTCATCATATACCACTCTGTGATATTACTGGAGTTCTCCAACCACACTGACCTGTCACCATATACCCACACTGTGATATTACTAGAGATTTCCACCCACACCTGACCTGTCACCATGCCATACCGCTTTGATATTACCGGAGTTTTCCACCCACACTGACCTGTCACCATATACCACGCCAGATATTATTGAGCTTTCCACACACATTCACCTGTCACCATATTCTACACTGTGATATTACTGGAATTTTCCACACACACTGAAGTGTCACCATATACCACGCTCTGATGTTACTCGAGCTTTCCGCCCACTTGACCTGTCACCATATACCACACTGTGATATTACTGGAGTTCTCCAACCACACTGACCTGTCACCATATACCACACTGTGATATTACTAGAGATTTCCACCCACACTGACCTGTCACCATTTAACAAGCTGTGATATTACTGGACTTTTCCACCCACACTGACCTGTCACCATATACCACGCTGTGATATTATTAGAGCTTTCCACAAACATTCACCTGTCACCATATTCTACACTGTGATATTACTGGAATTCTCAACCCACACTGACCTGTCACCATATACCACGCTGTGATATTATTGGAGCTTTCCACACACATTCACCTGTCACCATATTCTACACTGTGATATTACTGGAATTTTCAACCCACACTGACCTGTCACCATATACCACACTGTGATATTACTAGAGATTTCCACCCACACTGACCTGTCACCATTTACCAAGCTGTGATATTACTGGAGTTTTCCACCCACACTGACCTGTCACCATATACCACACTGTGATATTATTGGAGCTTTCCACACACATTCACCTGTCACCATATTCTACACTGTGATATTACTGGAGCTTTCCACTATCACTGACCTGTAACCATATACCACGCTCTGACGTTACTGGGGCTTTCCACCCACTTCACCAGTCACCATACACCACACTGTGATATTACAGCAGATTTCCACTAACACAGAACGGTCTCCATGTACCACACAGTGACATTATTAGAGCTTTCCATAAAAAAAGACCTGTCACCATATACCACGCTGTCATATTACTGGAGCTTTTCACCCACACTGACCTGTCACCATATACCACAGTGTGACATTATTGGAGCTTTCCACACACATTCACCTGTCACCATACACTACACTGTGATATTACTGGAGTTTTCCACACACACTGACCTGTCACCATTTTCCAAACTGTGATATTACTGGAGCTTTCCACCTACATTGAACCTTTAATATATAACACACTGTGATATTACTGGAGCTTACCGCCCTCATTGACCTGTCATCATGTACCACCTTGTGATATTACTGGAGCTTTCAACGCACATTCACCTGTTACCATATACCAGGCTCTGATGATACTGGAGCTTTGCACCGACTCTGACCTCTCACCATATACCACGCTCTGATATTACTGGATCTTTCCACACACATTCACCTGTCACCATAAACCACATTGTGATATTACTGGATCTTTCCAGGAAAAAAAACACCTGTCACCATATACCACGCTGTGATATTACTGGAGCTTACCACCCACATTGACCTGTCACCATATACCACGCTGTGATATTACTAGAGTTTTCCACACACATTCACCTGTCACCATATTCCACACTGTGATATTACTGGAGCTTTACACCCACACTGACCTGTCACCATGTCCCACACTGTGATATTACTGGAGCTTTACACCCACACTGAATGTCACCATGTCCCACACTGTGATATTACTGGAGCTCTCCACACACATTCACCTGTCACAATATTCCACTCTGTGATATTACTGGAGCTTTCCACCAACACTGACCTGTCACCATGTCTCACACTGTGATATTACTGGAGCTTTCCACAAACATTCACCTGTCACCATATTCCACACTGAGATATTACTAGAGCTTTACACCCACACTAAACTGTAACCATATACAATGCTGTGATATTACTAGAGCTTTCCACCCACACTGACCTGTCACCATATACCACGCTGTGATATTATTGGAGCTTTTCACACACATTCACCTGTCACCATATTCTACACTGTGATATTACTGGAATTTTCAACCCACACTGACCTGTCACCATATACCACGCTCTGACGTTACTGGGGCTTTCCGCCCACTTCACCAGTCACCATATACCACACTGTGATATTACAGCAGATTTCCACCCACACAGAACGGTCTCCATGTACCACACAGTGACATTATTAGAGCTTTCCATAAAAAAAGACCTGTCACCATATACCACGCTGTCATATTACTGGAGCTTTTCAACCACACTGACCTGTCACCATATACCACACTGTGATATTATTGGAGCTTTCCACACACATTCACCTGTCACCATACACTACACTGTGATATTACTGGAGTTTTCCACACATACTGACCTGTCACCATTTTCCAAACTGTGATATTACTGGAGCTTTCCACCTACATTGAACCTCTAATATATAACACACTGTGATATTACTGGAATTTTCAACCCACACTGACCTGTCACCATATACCACGCTCTGACGTTACTGGGGCTTTCCGCCCACTTCACCAGTCACCATATACCACACTGTGATATTACAGCAGATTTCCACCCACACAGAACGGTCTCCATGTACCACACAGTGACATTATTAGAGCTTTCCATAAAAAAAGACCTGTCACCATATACAACGCTGTCATATTACTGGAGCTTTTCACCAACACTGACCTGTCACCATATACCACACTGTGCTATTATTGGAGCTTTCCACACACATTGACCTGTCACCATACACTACACTGTGATATTACTGGAGCTTTCCACCTACATTGAACCTTTAATATATAACACACTGTGATATTACTGGAGCTTACCGCCCTCATTGACCTGTCATCATGTACCACCTTGTGATATTACTGGAGCTTTCAACGCACATTCACCTGTTACCATATAACAGGCTGTGATGATACTGGAGCTTTGCACCGACTCTGACCTGTCACCATATACCACGCTGTGATATTACTGGAGTTTTCCACACACATTCACCTGTCACCATATTCCACACTGTGATATTACTGCAGCTTTACACCCATACTGACCTGTCACCATGTCCCACAGTGTGATATTACTAGAGCTTTACACCCACACTGAATGTCACCATGTCCCACACTGTGATATTACTGGAGCTCTCCACACACATTCACCTGTCACAATATTCCACTCTGTGATATTACTGGAGCTTTCCACCAACACTGACCTGTCACCATGTCTCACACTGTGATATTACTGGAGCTTTCCACAAACATTCACCTGTCACCATATTCCACACTGAGATATTACTAGAGCTTTACACCCACACTAAACTGAAACCATATACGATGCTGTGATATTACTAGAGTTTTTCACCCACACTGACCTGTCACCATATACCACGCTGTGATCTCACTGGAGCTTTCCGCCCACTTGATCTGTCACCATATACCACACTGAAATATTACTGGAGCTTTCCACTCACACTGACCTGTCACCATACATCTTCCTGTGATATTACTGAAGTTTTTCACCAACACTGACCTGTCACCATATACCACACTGTGATATTCCTGGAGCTTTCCACCCACACTGACCTGTCACAATGTATGGCACTGTGATATTACTGGAGCTTTCCACCCACACTGACCTGTCACCATGCACCCCACAGTGATATTATTAGAGCTTTCCACCCACATTGACCTGTCACCATATACCAAGCTGTAATATAACTGGAGCTTTCCACCCACACTGACCTGTCACCATATACCACGCTGTGATATTACTGGAGCTTTCCACACCCGCTGACCTGTCACCACATACAACGCTCTAATATAACTGGAGCTTTCCAAGCTCACAGACCTGTCACCATATTCCACACTGTGATATTATTAGACCTTTCATCCACACTGACCTGTCACCATATTCCACGCTGTAAATATTACTCGAGCTTTCCACCTACACTGACCTGTCACAATATACAACACTGTGATATTACTGGAGCTTTCCACCCACACTGACCTGTCACCATACACTGTGATATTACTTGAGCTTTCCAACCACACTGACCTTTCACCATATACCACGCTGTGATATTACTGGAGCTTTCCACGCGCATTCACCTGTTACCATATACCAGGCTCTGATGATACTGGAGCTTTGCACCGACTCTGACCTGTCACCACATACAACGCTCTAATATAACTGGAGCTTTCCAAGCTCACAGACCTGTCACCATATTCCACACTGTGATATTATTAGAGCTTTCATCCACACTGACCTGTCACCATATTCCACGATGTAAATATTACTGGAGCTTTCCACCTACACTGACCTGTCACCATATACAACACTGTGATATTACTGGAGAATTCCACCCACACTGACCTGTCACCATACACTGTGATATTACTTGAGCTTTCCAACCACACTGACCTTTCACCATATACCACGCTGTGATATTACTGGAGCTTTCCACGCGCATTCAACTGTTACCATATACCAGGCTCTGATGATACTGGAGCTTTGCACCGACTCTGACCTGTCACCATATACCACGCTCTGATATTACTGGATCTTTCCACACACATTCACCTGTCACCATAAACCACATTGTGATATTACTGGAGCTTTCCAGAAAAAATTCACCTGTCACCATATACCACGCTGTGATATTACTGGAGCTTACCTCCCACATTGACCTGTCACCATATACCACGCTGTGATATTACTGGAGTTTTCCACACACATTCACCTGTCACCACATTCCACACTGTGTTATTACTGGAGCTTTACACCCAGACTGACATGTCACCATGTCCCACACTGTGATATTACTGGAGCTTTACACCCACACTGAATGTCACCATGTCCCACACTGTGATATTACTGGAGCTCTCCACACACATTCACCTGTCACCATATTCCACACTGTGATATTACTGGAGCTTTCCACCAACACTGACCTGTCACCATGTCCCACACTGTGATATTACTGGAGCTTTCCACAAACATTCACCTGTCACCATATTCCACACTGAGATATTACTAGAGCTTTACACACTGACCTGTCACCATATACCACGCTGTGATGTCACTGGAGCTTTCCGCCCACTTGATCTGTCACCATATACCACACTGAAATATTACTGGAGCTTTCCACTCACACTGATCTGTCAACATACATCTTCCTGTGATATTACTAGAGCTTTTCACCAACACTGACCTGTCACCATATACCACACTGTGATATTACTGGAGCTTTCCACCCACACTGATCTGTCACAATGTACGGCACTGTGATATTACTGGAGCTTTCCACCCACACTGACCTGTCACCATGCACCCCACAGTGATATTATTAGAGCTTTCCACCCACATTGACATGTCACCATATACCAAGCTGTAATATAACTGGAGCTTTCCACCCACACTGACCTGTCACCATATACCACGCTGTGGTATTACTGGAGCTTTCCACACCCACTGACCTGTCACAACATACAACGCTCTAATATTACTGGAGCTTTCTAAGCTCACTGACCTGTCACCATATACCAGGCTCTGATGATACTGGAGCTTTGCACCGACTCTGACCTGTCACCATATACCACGCTCTGATATTACTGGATCTTTCCACACACATTCACCTGTCACCATAAACCACATTGTGATATTACTGGAGCTTTCCAGAAAAAAATCACCTGTCACCATATACCACGCTGTGATATTACTGGAGCTTACCTCTCACATTGACCTGTCACCATATACCACACTGTGATATTACTGGAGTTTTCCCCACACATTCACCTGTCACCATATTCCACACTGTGATATTACTGGAGCTTTACACCCAGACTGACCTGTCACCATGTCCCACACTGTGATATTACTGGAGCTTTACACCCACACTGAATGTCACCATGTCCCACACTGTGATATTACTGGAGCTCTCCACACACATTCACCTGTCACCATATTCCACACTGTGATATTACTGGAGCTTTCCACCAACACTGACCTGTCACCATGTCCCACACTGTGATATTACTGGAGCTTTCCACAAACATTCACCTGTCACCATATTCCACACTGAGATATTACTAGAGCTTTACACACTGACCTGTCACCATATACCACGCTGTGATGTCACTGGAGCTTTCCGCCCACTTGATCTGTCACCATATACCACACTGAAATATTACTGGAGCTTTCCACTCACACTGATCTGTCACCATACATCTTCCTGTGATATTACTAGACCTTTTCACCAACACTGACCTGTCACCATGTACCACACTGTGATATTACTGGAGCTTTCCACCCACACTGATCTGTCACAATGTACGGCACTGTGATATTACTGGAGCTTTCCACCCACACTGACCTGTCACCATGCACCCCACAGTGATATTATTAGAGCTTTCCACCCACATTGACCTGTCACCATATACCACGCTGTGGTATTACTGGAGCTTTCCACACCCACTGACCTGTCACAACATACAACGCTATAATATTACTGGAGCTTTCCAAGCTCACTGACCTGTCACCATATACCACACTGTGATATCACTGAAGCTTTCCAAACACACTGACCGGTCACCATATACCACGCTCTGATATTACTGGAGCTTTCCGCCCACATTGACCTGTCACCGTTCACCACACTGTGATATTTTGCTGGAGATTTCCACCCACACTGACCTGTCACCATATACCAAGCTGTGATATTACTGGAGTTTTCCACCCACACTGACCTGTCACCATATACCACGCTGTGATATTACTGGAGCTTTCCACGCGCATTCACCTGTTACCATATTCCACACTGTGATATTACTGGAGCTCTCCACACACATTCACCTGTCACCATATTCCACACTGTGATATTACTGGAGCTTTCCACCAACACTGACCTGTCACCATGTCCCACACTGTGATATTACTGGAGCTTTCCACAAACATTCACCTGTCACCATATTCCACACTGAGATATTACTAGAGCTTTACACACTGACCTGTCACCATATACCACGCTGTGATGTCACTGGAGTTTTCCACCCACACTGACCTGTCACCATATACCACGCTGTGATATTACTGGAGCTTTCCACACCCACTGACCTGTCACCACATACAACGCTCTAATATAACTGGAGCTTTCCAAGCTCACAGACCTGTCACCATATTCCACACTGTGATATTATTAGAGCTTTCATCCACACTGACCTGTCACCATATTCCACGCTGTAAATATTACTCGAGCTTTCCACCCACACTGACCTGTCACCATATACAACACTGTGATATTACTGGAGCTTTCCACCCACACTGACCTGTCACCATACACTGTGATATTACTTGAGCTTTCCAACCACACTGACCTTTCACCATATACCACGCTGTGATATTACTGGAGCTTTCCACGCGCATTCACCTGTTACCATATACCAGGCTCTGATGATACTGGAGCTTTGCACCGACTCTGACCTGTCACCATATACCACGCTCTGATATTACTGGATCTTTCCACACACATTCACCTGTCACCATAAACCACATTGTGATATTACTGGAGCTTTCCAGAAAAAATTCACCTGTCACCATATACCACGCTGTGATATTACTGGAGCTTACCTCCCACATTGACCTGTCACCATATACCACGCTGTGATATTACTGGAGTTTTCCACACACATTCACCTGTCACCATATTCCACACTGTGATATTACTGGAGCTTTACACCCACACTGACCTGTCACCATGTCCCACACTGTGATATTACTGGAGCTTTCCACAAACATTCACCTGTCACCATATTCCACACTGAGATATTACTAGAGCTTTACACACTGACCTGTCACCATATACCACGCTGTGATGTCACTGGAGCTTTCCGCCCACTTGATCTGTCACCATATACCACACTGAAATATTACTGGAGCTTTACACCCACACTGAATGTCACCATGTCCCACACTGTGATATTACTGGAGCTATCCACACACATTCACCTGTCACCATATTCCACACTGTGATATTACTGGAGCTTTCCACCAACACTGACCTGTCACCATGTCCCACACTGTGATATTACTGGAGCTTTCCACAAACATTCACCTGTCACCATATTCCACACTGAGATATTACTAGAGCTTCGCCACACTGACCTGTCACCATATACCACGCTGTGATGTCACTGGAGCTTTCCGCCCACTTGATCTGTCACAATATACCACACTGAAATATTACTGGAGCTTTCCACTCACACTGATCTGTCACCATACATCTTCCTGTGATATTACTAGAGCTTTTCACCAACACTGACCTGTCACCATATACCACACTGTGATATTACTGGAGCTTTCCACCCACACTGATCTGTCACAATGTACGGCACTGTGATATTACTGGAGCTTTCCACCCACACTGACCTGTCACCATGCACCCCACAGTGATATTATTAGAGCTTTCCACCCACATTGACCTGTCACCATATTCCACACTGTGATATTACTGGAGCTTTACACCCACACTGACCTGTCACCATGTCCCACACTGTGATATTACTGGAGCTTTCCACAAACATTCACCTGTCACCATATTCCACACTGAGATATTACTAGAGCTTTACACACTGACCTGTCACCATATACCACGCTGTGATGTCACTGGAGCTTTCCGCCCACTTGATCTGTCACCATATACCACACTGAAATATTACTGGAGCTTTACACCCACACTGAATGTCACCATGTCCCACACTGTGATATTACTGGAGCTCTCCACACACATTCACCTGTCACCATATTCCACACTGTGATATTACTGGAGCTTTCCACCAACACTGACCTGTCACCATGTCCCACACTGTGATATTACTGGAGCTTTCCACAAACATTCACCTGTCACCATATTCCACACTGAGATATTACTAGAGCTTTACACACTGACCTGTCACCATATACCACGCTGTGATGTCACTGGAGCTTTCCGCCCACTTGATCTGTCACAATATACCACACTGAAATATTACTGGAGCTTTCCACTCACACTGATCTGTCACCATACATCTTCCTGTGATATTACTAGAGCTTTTCACCAACACTGACCTGTCACCATATACCACACTGTGATATTACTGAGTTTTCCACCCACACCTCGATCTGTCACAATGTACGGCACTGTGATATTACATTGAGCTTTCCACCCACACTGACCTGTCACCATGCACCCCACAGTGATATTATTAGAGCTTTCCACCCACATTGACCTGTCACCATATACCAAGCTGTAATATAACTGGAGCTTTCCACCCACACTTCCACCGACTCCGTCCTGTCACCATATACCACGCTTGTGGTATTACTGGAGCTTGCCACACCCACCGACCTGTCACAACATACAACGCTCTAATATTACTGGAGCTTTCCAAGCTCACTGACCTGTCACCATATACCACACTGTGATATCACTGAAGCTTTCCAAACACACTGACCGGTCACCATATACCACGCTCTGATATTACTGGAGCTTTCCGCCCACACTGACCTGTCACCATATACCACACTGTGATATTATTAGAGCTTTCGACACTCATTGACCTGTCACCATATACCACGCTCTGATACTACTGGAGCTTTTCAGTAAACACTGAGCTGTAACCATATACCACACTGTGATATTACTGGAGATTTTCACCAACACTGACCTGTCATCATATACCACGTTGTGACATTACTGGAGATTTTCACCAACACCAACACTGACCAGCCACCATACACCATACACCATGCTGTTATATTATTTCCACACACACTGATTGACATGTAACCATATACCACATGCTGTCATATTACTAGAGCTTTTCACCCACACTGACCTGTCACCATATACCACGCTCTGATGTTACTGGAGCTTTCCGCCCACTTGACCTGTCACCACATACCACACTGTGATATTACAGGAGATTTCCACGCACACTGAACGGTCTCCATGTACCACACTGTGATATTATTAGAGCTTTCCATCCAAAATGATCTGTCACCATATACCACGCTGTGATATTACTGGAGTTCTCCAACCACACTGATTCTGTTCCCATATACCACACTGTGATATTACTGGAGTTTTCCACCCACACCGAGACCTGTCACCATATACCACGCTGTGATATTATTGGAGCTTTCCACACACATTCACCTGTCACCATATTCTACACCGTGATATTACTGGAATTTTCCACACACTGACCTGTGACCATATACCACGCTGTGATATTACTGGAGATTTTCACCAACACTGACCTGTCATCATATACCACTCTGTGATATTACTGGAGTTCTCCAACCACACTGACCTGTCACCATATACCCACACTGTGATATTACTAGAGATTTCCACCCACACTGACCTGTCACCATATACCAAGCTGTGATATTACTGGAGTTTTCCACTCTTTGACCTGACACCATATACCACACTGTGATATTACTAGAGATTTCCACCCACACTGACCTGTCACCATATACCAAGCTGTGATATTACTGGAGTTTTCCACCCACACTGACCTGTCACCATATACCACACTGTGATATTATTAGAGCTTTCGACACTCATTGACCTGTCACCATATACCACGCTCTGATACTACTGGAGCTTTTCAGTAAACACTGAGCTGTAACCATATACCACACTGTGATATTACTGTAGATTTTCATCAACACTGACCTGTAATCATATACCACGTGGTGACATTACTGGAAATTTTCAACCCACACTGACCTGTCACCATATACCACGCTCTGACGTTACTGGGGCTTTCCGCCCACTTCACCAGTCACCATATACCACACTGTGATATTACAGGAGATTTCCACCCACACAGAACGGTCTCCATGTACCACACAGTGACATTACTAGAGCTTTCCATAAAAAAAGACCTGTCACCATATACCACGCTGTCATATTACTGGAGTTTTCCACCCACACTGACCTGTCACCATATACCACACTGTGATATTATTGGAGCTTTCCACACACATTCACCTGTCAACATATTCTACACTGTGATATTACTGGAATTTTCCACACACACTGACGTGTCACCATATAACACGCTCTGATGTTACTCGAGCTTTCCGCCCACTTGACCTGTCACCATATACCACACTGTGATATTACTGGAGTTCTCCAACCACACTGACCTGTCACCATATACCACACTGTGATATTACAGGAGATTTCCACCCACACAGAACGGTCTCCATGTACCACACAGTGACATTATTAGAGCTTTCCATAAAAAAAGACCTGTCACCATATACCACTCTGTCATATTACTGGAGTTTTCCACCCACACTGACCTGTCACCATATACCACACTGTGATATTATTGGAGCTTTCCACACACATTCACCTGTCACCACCATTCTACACTTTAATGATATTACTGGAATTTTCCACACACACTGACCTTGTCACCATACCACACCAGCTGTGATATTACTAGAGATTTCCACCCACACTGACCTGTCACCATTTACCAAGCTGTGATATTACTGGACTTTTCCAACCACACTGTCACCATATACCACGCTGTGATATTATAGAGCTTTCCACAAACATTCACCTGTCACCATATTCTACACTGTGATATTACTGGAATTTTCAACCCACACTGACCTGTCACCATACACCACGCTGCATATTATTGAGCTCTACCACACATTCACCTGTCACCATATTCTCTGCCACTCGTGATATTACTCGGAATTTTCTGCAACACACTGACCTGTCACCATATACCACGCCTCATGTTACCTCGAGCTTTCCGCCCACTCTGACCTGTCACCATATACCACTACACTGTGATATTACTGAGTTCTCCCAACCACACTTTACCTGTCACCATATACCACACTGTTGATATTACTAGAGATTTCCACCCACGCTGACCTTGTCACCATTTTACCAAGCTGTGATATTACAGCAATACGCAACGAAACGTAGCGGAATGAA